>NC_092445.1:3965345-4117436 GCF_036169615.1 Heliangelus exortis | reverse complement strand
AAGTCTCTGTACTAAAGACCATTCATATTTTTCTATTCTAGGAAATTCTGAAGTAACATAAAATATTTCTTTGGGACAGAATCACTTGGCTGACTGTAAGAATGAAAAGTCTCATAAACCAAACGTCCTTTATGCACTGAATAGCCCAACCTTTTCCTTTCTAATCTCTCCCATCTCACTGCAACTCCAGTTGACAGCTGTAGATCAAGTTTCACTCAAGCAAATGTTTATAACTGAGCAATAAACCTGAAGACAGAGCTCTAGAATGGAAATGCTGACAGCCCCAGAAGCAAGACCAGGGCTACCAGACTCACCAATAATTAGCCAGCAGCACAGTGCCTGACTGACAGCTTGCCAGCTCCCTGCTGTTAGAAGGTAGCATTGCAGAGGACAGTAAATCACACTAAATCCTGCCTCAACACTCCACAATAAATCTAGCATCAAGTCCTCCATTTCTGCCCCTTCTGACAGGCAGCTAATTTACCGTTTTGTTTTCCTTTAGTTACTGTCTGCTGAGGCTAATCCTAAATTAATCCTAAACCACCCGTTTCTCTCTTGCACAAAAAAAGGACACGAAATTCCACACTTTAGCAGAGGAAAAATGGCAAGCAGCTCCAGACTGAAAGCAGAGCTGCTGACTTGGGACATTTCCCCTTGCTGCCTGCAGAAGTCCTTGCTGAGCAGGTGCCCAGCAGCCTGGGCTGCTCTGGATGGGGCTGTCCCTGGGGACCTCCATCCCTGGGTGCATCTGAGGATGCAGGGTGCAGGTGGAGGGGCTGAGCACTGAGCACCAGGGATTCTGTCAGAGCCAGGGCTCTCACACTCGATATTAACCCTGTGTGCAGAGGCAGGTACCAGTGCCTACAAGTCCTGGGCTGGCACAGAGGGTGCATTACTCATCCCCGGGTGCCTCATCAGCTTTCGATAATATCTCAGCATTAGCAAAACACAAAAAAGACACTTGCCGAGAAAGCAGAAGGAAAGCAAGAACATCCTGAAGTTGTCTCCTAGCCTCGACCTGCCATGTGCTGCTTCTCTGCACCCTGCCTTGACGGAGGGCTGCTTCTCAGGAGGCTTATCTCCTGCAGGATGATTGATAGCCCGGGCAATTGTTTTTAATAATAGCTGAACACCTGCAGTCCTAAGTCCCCGGTAATACAGTTATCCCCAGTGCCTGACTTATTGCATAAACAACTCCTCTGGTTGCAAAGACAACTATCAAGTTCCTGACACAGGCTGCAGAGCCACACCGGGGGGTCAGGCAGGGGGGGTCAGGCAGGATCATGCCTTCCACAGGGAGATGTGTGAGGCAGAGGAAGGGGAGCTGACTGATGGGATCAGCCAGGCATGCTGCTGCTTCCCAGGCAGGGTGAGCAAGGCTGGGCTTTCATCCAGGCAGTGCTGCTCACTGGGCTGACCAGCAGCCATGGGTCACCATCCCCAGTGTCCCTGGGGGGTCACCCTGCTGTGGAGCTGTGGAAACAACTTCAGCATAAAAAACTTCCCATAGGGAGATGTGTGAAGCAGAGGAAGGGGAGCTGACTGGCAGGATCAGCCAGGCAGGGTGAGCAAGGCTGGGCTTTCAGCAGGGCCTTGGGGCTGACCAGCAGCCACAGGTCACCATCCCCAGTGTCCCTGGGGGGTCACCCTGCTGTGGAGCTATGAAAACAACTTCAGCAATAAAAAACTCCTTGGGGGTGAAGGAAGAACAAGCTCTGTGTGCCCTGTTGCACCCCAGATGTGGCACAGGTCAGGAGGAGCCTGGCAGAACCAAGTGGTTCTGTGTTGGTCAAGCAGGAAGGCAGAGGTTGACTGGCAGAGCTTCCCGGGAAGCTGCTGCACTTTTCAGGATCTTTCTTTGATGCCATCTGGGTCGCTGACACCAGGCTCCACGCAGGATGGACATTTCAGCTCTGTCCAAGGAGCAGCGTTATGCGCATGTTGGGAAATGCTCCTTTCTCATTTGCTTCGAAGGCCTTTTTCCCCTGTTGTTTGAGGAATGCTGTTTGAATTAGCTCCATGGATTGCAAACAGACCCCGTTGTTTTCCTTTCCCAATGCAGGGAGGCTTCTGTTCTCTTTGGCCTGCTGGATTAACCGGGGGGCCTCACATACTGACCCCTCTGCAGCTCAGGGAAGCTAATTTAATCCCAATATTGTTACAGATCACAGTAGGACAGATCTCACAGATTCCTTGAGGCAAACCAGCCCTGGGCTCTGGCAGGGACAGCTCTGTGTTTGTAGAGGCAGGAGCTGCTACAATTATTTCTGTACATTTTTTTTTTTTCTACCAGACTTCTGCAGCTGGGAAGGGGGGCAGCACACAGGGGTCCCACTGAGGAGCTGCTCCACCTGCACCCCCCCAGACAGCAGAGCTCTCTGGGTCTTATAAAGACATCAGTGAGCACAAACACTGCCTGCAGCTTCCTCTGTCCCGTAGAGTCCTGTGGAACTGGTCTGTGATGCGATGCTCAGCCTGGAAAAAGGCAGTGGGGCAACCAACACAACCCTCACTTTTCTTTTCAGGGGGGTGAGCTGCCTTCTCATCTGCATGCAACGCCTCAGCTTTTCCTGCCCTTGCTCTCTGGAGATCCATCACCCTCCCCAGGATGAAGAGTCCAGCTGTTCAGCAAACCCAGCTGAAGTCCTGACCCATCCCACAGCACTGACCCCTTTCCAAAGCACATCCCATCCGTCACTTGGGCCGAAGCAGGGTAGGGGCCAGCGTGTGAGGTGACAGCCAAGGATTAGCCAAGGAGAGCATCCAGCCCCTGGCACGGAGCTGGGCAGGACAGGGGGGGCCTGGGAGTGGGGGAAAAGCTCTGCCTCTCCCAGTATTGCTCTGGGGGCTTTGATGTTCGGGAAAAGTAAATTGCTTTGGGACGCTATTAAAGACAAGTTTAAATGATGACACACCACAGGGCTGGGACTTCCAGCGTTTCTTGTAACTCCGTCCAGAGCTGGAAGTGGAAGAGGCCACTGGCACAGCCAAGAGGACACGAAACCGAGAGCCTTTGCAGCAGGAGTGGCTCCTTGAACAGCTTGTCCCTCTCCAGGCTTCTGCCTCCTCCCTTCTGCTTCTCCTGCCCTTGTGCTCAGCAGCAGCAGCAGGGCAGGAGCTGGAGCTGCCGTGGGGCTGGGCTGGGTCTGCTTCCCCAGGAGCACAGGGCAGAGTCTGGAGAGTGGGGATGGGGCCAGAGCCCACAGAGCCAGTCCTGGAGGAGATGGGCATGAGGGCCCCTGCTCAAGCCCATCCTCCTCTCTACCACAAGCAACTCTTGGGAACATTCCTGCTGGATGACATTTCCCAAGGCATTGAGAAAAAAAAAAAAAAAAAAAAAAAGAAAAAAAAAAAGAAAAAAAAAGGCACTTTTTTCCCCAATATAAATTCTTGCAACATTAAAAAAAAAAAGAAAAAAAAAACCAACAAAAAAACACACACACACACACACACAATAGCTGTAAGCCCTGAAACGGCTGGGGGTAAAAAAGCTACAGCTTGGCATGGAAATAGCACTGCCATCCCCACCAACTGATCACATCCCAGATGTGGGACATCATGTGTGACAAAACCCCAGAGGAAGCACACGTAGGAAGCTTGTAATTATTGTGGGCTCCCGTGGGTGTGTGGGGATGCATCCTGGTGACCTTGGGAGTCCCAGGTCCCCTCTACCAGTAACCTGCAACATGGCCAGGCAGGCTGGGGATGACTTGGGGACAGGGGGACCCCCAGACCAGAGCCTCTCTGCCCCAGCCCTGCCAGTGGGAGGGACCCTGGGGTGGCTTTGGGACCCTCAGGTGGTTTTGGCACTGAAGGGTGAGCAGCTCTTGTCCCCACGTCCCCACAAAGAGCTGGGAGCCACGGGGGTCAGAGTGAGGGGAATATCACAGTGTGCAGCCCCCAAAACTCAGCTGAAATCAGATGTTTGGAGGCAGCAAAAGCTGTAGAATTGTGCTTGCCCTGCTGCTGTTCTCAGAGCCATTTGCAGCATATACCTATAATTATTCTAATTGCAATGAAAAGGCACCTCCTGTGCCTCCCCGCCGGGGCTGTGTGCCTGCTGCTGCATCCCGGCTTTTTCCAAGGGTTCCCGTGGAGCCCGAAGCTCTGCTGGGGAGGATGGGATCAGGCTACGTATTGTGTTTTAAACTATATAATTAATTGGACCCAGTGCTCTGCAAGGAGCTAATTCTGCCCAGGGATTTTGGTGGCTGCACAGACCCAGCCCTAGTGCTGAAGGGAGCAGCAGGGAGGACACCGGGCAGCTCCATCCCGGCCAGGATTTTGGGATAAAGGAGCAGAGACTGGGGCTCCGGGGTTGGGGGGGAGGGAAAGGGGGAGGTAGAGATGGGGAGGATGAGGGGGAGATGAGGCAGTGAAGGGCAGGATGGCCACCACGCTGGGGCAGACCCAAGCACCACTCACCAGGCCCTTCCCTCTCTCTCTTTCTGCCTTTTTTTCCCTTTTTTTCCAGTTTTTTGGAAGAGTTCAGACCTCGAGGTGAGGCTGGCCCAACCTGCACCCCTCATTATCCCACAGCACCCCAGTACAGCCTCTGCTTTAAGTATCTGTGTCTGCATGGGCAGAGTTTGTCCATGTTTTAAATACCTTGCAGATTACAGAGTGAAGAAAAGAAGGGATTGAGCCTGGCTTCGAAAGATGGCAGAGCAGAAAGCAACAACCCAAGGCTCCAGCAGACAGAGCAGCTGTGCTGAAGCCCCTCACAAAAATATGTCCCAACATTGGATGCTATTTTTTTGGCCTTGACTTTTTGTTTACAAGGAGGGAGAATAATAAAGTTCCAGTGACTGCAATGTCGGCAAGAGAGCTACCCCAGCCACGACAGCCTCTTGTAGTGCCTCTGCCCTGGGAGCTTCAGGGTTTCATTTCCAATTAAGTGTTTCATCTGGTAGCATTCAGAATTTTGGTGGGAGATGAGGCTACTTTTGTCTAAGAGAGAACAGACTTTCACTGTTGCACCCGGCCCAGGAATGAGTTCTCCACTATTAAAATGTAATTTAATTTATCTCCGTGGATTTTGTGATGACTAGGATTTGTTCTAAGGAGACCTTTAAAGGAGAACTTTTTGCATTATTAAATGTATGTGCTAGGAAGTTGAGTTCTGGCATCCTCTGATAACCAAATTTCTTTTCTATCCTCCACTATATCCATCATGATAAAAGCCCCTGCCAAAGCCCTAACTCAAGCCATGCTTCTGGCATATTGTGAAACGAATTGGGAAAAAAAAAAAACAAAACCAAACCCACAAGATGCTCTAGTCCAGTATTTTTTTAATCAAAGTTTCAAGGATATTGATGGTTTACCTCATAAGGTAAACATTTGTAGCCCAGTTGCTTTCCCAGGGTTAAACCAGAAACAAGTGGCTAGCTGAAACTGCAACTAATTTGCTCTGACAGACTCCAGTAAGCTTCAAAATGAGTTTTCCTAAAAATTGCAGGCCCTTTCCATGCAGCACAATGGCACTGGTGTCTTCCCACAGCAGGCTGCAGGATGATCCCGTTTTCCAGGGTTGAGACCAACAAACACCCAGCCCTGGCAGTGCCCCAGGGCATCCCCTGCCCACGGGGCACCCAGCACCCCCAGATGGGCAGCTTTGTGCTCTGGGGGTGATGGATGAGGTCCCCTTGTCCTTTACTCCTGTCCCACCCTCCCTGTCCTTGCAAAAAGTGACCCTGAGCCATGTGCTGGTCCCGGCCAGCAGCAGATTTCCCACCCCAGAGTGTGACCGTGTCCCCATAACACATATTTGGGATCAACTGGGACAACTGGGACAAGCCAGGTCTCTGTCTGCTCAGCCGCTGCCACCCGAGGTGACCTGGGACTGAACATTTCAGAGTTCCCCAGAGTCTCTCCAATGGCACCACTTGTGCCATCCCGTGGCACCAATCCTGGCTAACCACAAACTGAGCCCCAGAGGCCCTGGCTGGGACTGGGACTGGGACTGGGACTGGAACTGGGACTGGGACCCAGTGGGTGCAGGCAAGCAGGGCAGAGGCTGGAGGGAGTAGCAGGGAGATGGGTGCCTGTCTGGGCTGCCCGTGGGTAACAGCAGCACCCTGCTCCTCTGCCTCCCCCAGCCAGCACGGAGCAGCCTGGGGCAGAGCAAAGCTCTGTCTGCAGAGCTGGCAGCTGAGGAGCTCCCTGTGCAGCTTTTCCCCTCGGCAGACCCAGGATCAGAGCCCACTGGTTCCACGTCTGCTCCCTGATAACTGATGGGAAGGATCAGGGGGGATGCTGCCACCCAGCACCTACCTATCCACCAGCTCCTCACCCCAGTGAAATCTCAGCACCTCAGAGATCCAAGCCCTCCCTGTTCTCCCAAACCTCCCGGAGTGAGGCGGAATGTGTGTCCCCTTTTTCCAGGTGCTTTTCCTGGTGTTTCTCTGGCACAGCCACGGATGCTGCTGCTCACCGAGCTGGCACGCTGGGGCTCAGCACAGGGGACAGGAGGAGTGATCTTGGTTTAAGACTCAAAGTGCTCTTGTGCTCTCTGTTCGAGGGACGTGGAGTGCACAGGGTTTCCTGCGTGGGCAGAGGAAGGCACCTTTTTTCAGTCTGAATTTTTTGCTCGTGGAGCGGAGCCACGGCGAGCCGTGCCGTGGAAAGAGCTCCCTCCCCAGAGAGAGTCCCCGGGGCATAACTACAGCTCCGACGCCAGGAGGGAGCCAAGACGACTTCACCACCAGGGATGGCATCGCCCCCAGGACTCGGCACAGCACCCAGCACCTTGCTGGCACAGCACCCAGCCTGCCCGCCCGGCAGCACCAGACTCCTGTGAAGTCCTGGCTGCCGACTGCAGGAAACTGCTGCTCTGCTTTGCGTATGTCAAAACCTGTGAGCTACTGGTTACAGAGACACTCAGTGTTTTAGCAGGCTGGAGTGGGAGAAGGGAGAGAGCTGCCAGATCCCAGCTGGTCTCTGCTCCAGGAGCTGATGGAGGATTAGCCCAGCAGCGTCTTTACAGATTTTCAGTTCCCAGAGTACACAAAACAAACCCTGAGGACCGAGCCTCTCAGCACAAGAGGCAAAGGCAAATCATTTGGGGACCTGACAGCACTTTTCACCCGGACGTGTGGACACGGGGGTCCTGGTGTCCTGTGGTCCCTGCAGGGTGCTCCAAGTCCCACAGCAGCTGCAGTGTTGGGGTCACTGGCTGGGAGCAGACCCCTCCTGCCTGCTAATGCCCCACAAATGAGAGACGGTTTGGAAAGTGGCTCTGTGTCCTCTTGGCAAGGACCTGTCTGCCCTGGAGCACGGGGAGGCTGCTGGAGTCACCTCACTGCCCAACAAAGCCTCAACCTCCTCTGCCTGCAAGGTATCCACCCTGGGGCCGTGGGGTGAGCTGACACTCCTGTGGAGAGCCCACAGACAGGCCCAGAAACACACCCAGCAAAAGCAGAACCTGCCACGAACCAACTTCTGCAGCCCTGCACCGTGTCCTGCCCCAGACAGGAGGTGCAGGGCTGTGCCTGCTGCAGGGCTGGTGACACCGCTGTCCCCGCAGCACATCCTGCTCCCTGTCCCAGCCTCTTGTGATGCTGGAAGGCTGTGGCATGTGCTGGCTCCGAGCTGACCCTGCCCTGGTGTACAGGCACAGGAACGTGTCAGGCCCTTTTCGTGCCCTTCCTTCAGCCACCCCTCCCATTAAACCCCCACCTGAAAGGTACTGTTGCAGTTTGCTGATGGAAAGCAAGTGTGTGGCAGGCATGGGGAGAGGCACACTGCCTGCTGCCAATTCCCTGTTACCCATTCCCTGCTGCCTGTTCCCTGATACCCATTCCCTGTTACCCATTCCCTGATGCCCATTCCCTGCTTCCAGTTCCCTGATACCCATTCCCTGATGTCCATTCCCTGATGTCCATTCTCTGCTGCCTGATCCCTGCTGCCTATTCCCTGCTTCCCATTCCCTGTTACCCATTCCCTGCTGCCTGTTCCCTGATACCCATTCCCTGCTTCCAAATCCCTGATATCCATTCCCTGATGCCCATTCCCTGATGCCTGATCCCTGATTCCCATTTCCTGTTACCCATTCCCTGCTGCCTATACCCTGCTTCCCATTCCCTGTTACCCATTCCCTGCTGCCTGTTCCCTGATACCCATTCCCTGATGCCCATTCCCTGATGCCCATTCCCTGCTTCCAGTTCCCTGATACCCATTCCCTGCTTCCAATTCCCTCATGTCCATTCCCTGATGCCCATTCCCTGCTGCCTGATCCCTGCTTCCAATTCCCTGCTCCCCATTCCCTGCTGCCCATTCTCTGTTACCCATTCCCTGATGCCTGATCCCTGTTTCCCATTCCCTGATTCCCATTCCCTGTTTCCCATTCCCTGCTGCCCATTCTCTGTTGCCCATTCCCTGATGCCTGATCCCTGTTTCCCATTCCCTGATTCCCATTCCCTGATTCCCATTCCCTGCTGCCACCCTCCCTGGCAGTGCTGGGGCCTCCCCGCTGTCACCCGTGGCAGCAGAGCTGGAAGCTCTCGCTACTTGTTTCACGGAAACTTCCGATGTTTCAAAAACTGTTTTCATTCTGGCTTGGAATGAAGACAAATATTTCAGAAATTTCCTGGATAATACAAAGTTTAAAATATCCTCCAAACTAAAATAGAAGGAGCAGGCTATCTCAGCTCTTGCATTATGTCATATCATGCCAGCTCATGGGAGGCTGTGGGGAATTACAGATGACTTGTCACGAGGAGATACAAACAAAAATACAAATAATGTCAACGGGAGAGGAGAAATGAAACGCTGAAATGAGAAATTCTCTAAAATGATTTTTTTTTTTTTTTTTTTTTTCCTCCTTGTGCAAATTAATTCTCCATGGGAATTGCTTGGATTTTACAAAAGAACACGCTCTGGCCAAAGCAGCTCTTGTGTTCTCCAGAGGAGGAGGAGGAACACCCTGGCAGCACTCCCCGTCTCCCTGCGATGCTGCAGCCGGGATGTGTCTGGAATCTCCCCGTGCCCCCTGCCCCCTGCTCGCTGCCCACACTCAGCTCCTTCTCTCGCTTCTTGCAAGCCAAGGGCAGGCAAGCTCCTGGGGCAGCCCAGCACACCCCGGGCCCCTGCTGTCTGCCAGAAGAGATCACTCCAAGATGGATAAAACCTGGGGTAAAAGCAGCGTCCCGGCTGGGAGCGCAGGAGGTGGCGCGGTCCCTCTCTCTGCTCGGTGCCGGGGTCAGGGCTGGGGCTGGTGCTTACCTTGGCTCAGCTCTGCTGTCTCCTGTCCTCCCTCTGCCTGCTGCATCGCCCACCTTGGCACCCTCTCAGTGCCGTGCTGGCTGCCCCATGCCAGGGCTCTGCGCCGGGTGGACCTCGGGGTGCCGGCTGGCACCCATCCCCCTGTCTGCCCCGTGCCTCTCCAAAAGGCAGTGCTGGGAAGGAGCGCCGAGGCTCATGTCTCCGGAGCTGTATCCACCCCTTCCCACCCTCTTGGGGTTCGGTCCTGCCAGTTCCACTTGTGGGCTGTCCTCACCACTTTGGGCCTTTCTAGCGCTCCCCTTCTTGTGGCTCTGGATGTCACCACAGACACGCTTTTATGAGAGTGGGCTTGTGCAAGGCTTGTATAAAGTGTTCTCAGAAATACAAGGTCCTGTCATTTGTAAAACTAATAAAAATGTCCAATAATTTTTACAAGGGAAAAATGAGTCATTGGATGGCACATTTCTCATTACTGGCATTTTACAATTAAAATGAGCATCTATTGAATCAATCCAAAGCTCTTATTGTTAGCAGACACTAATAACTTCCTGAGCTATTGAAGATACTTTTTCTTCTGAAGAAACATGACCCCTGACCACGGCATTTCTCATCGAGAGCGGTATCCAGCTGAGACCAGCTCTGCTCAGCTCCTGCTGGAGTGGTTTCAAACACATCCTGATGAGACTGGTGGCTATAACTGGGTGGGAAATTGTTTTTTAGCCCTCAAAAATGTTCAAGATTTCAAAATTTTTCCCGCTCCACATGGGGATGAATCTAGAATTGTTCAAGGTTTTTACAATAAAATAAAATAAAATATAAAATAAAATCAAGTCCATATGGAAACCGGCTCTGGAATAGCCAGTAGCCATCAGGCAGGCTGTGCCAGGCAGAGTGGGGACTCCCTCTTGCCCCAGCCTGCAGGCAGCTCAGACCACCACACTGCTGGCTGCCCTGGTATGAGCCAACATCTCCTCCCAGCATGGGACACCCATCCCGGACCTCATGACCTTCTCTGGTGAAAAATTACTCCAGTGAAACTTTCCCAATTTCACTGAGGCAGTTGCACATGCATGGGTGAATGCTTTGCCTGGCACAGGAGCCCGACCAGCAGAGCAGAGTCACCACCACCACCTTCTGCCTTCAGAAGATGGGGATTTTTGCAACTGCTTGTTTTCAAAACCCTCTAGAAATTTCAGGATAATAGAGGAAGGGCCTGATTTTCAACAGGCCCGGTGCTACCTCCTGAAAATCAGCCTCCTTCCAGGTGTCTCAGGATGATCCTGGTAAACAGGGTCACCACCTCCTTTGGAAAATGGGCACCCTGATAGAAAGTGAGGGATGGTCTGAGGTGTTCCTGCTGCAGCATTGAGCAGGGGGAGCTCCTGGTTGCTGCACAGCCAACCACCAGCCAAACCTTCAGCATGTGCCCAAGCTGTCCCCCGGGGTAATTGTGCTAAGGATGGTGTCACCAGTGCAGCCCCTGGGGAGTCCCACGGCCACCTCCAGCATCCCCCAGGACACTCACTCCCACCTGCTAGCAAAGCCCAGTGAAAAGGAAATTCACTTGTGGTTTGGGTGACCTCCTTCTTATCTTTATGCTCCTGCTGAGGTCACGTTTGTGCTGAGCTTCCCTGCAGAAGGCAAGTTTCAGGAGGGCTCTTCCCACGCATGGCGACCTGCACGTCCCCAAGGAAGAGGGAGAAGCCCTTTCCCTGCCATAATGCCAGAAAAGAGAAGACAAATTCTCCCCATGTGCTCAGACAGTGGGTTTCTGGGTGAGAATGGATGTCTTTCCTCCAAAACCCCAACAAACCCTGGGCAGCCAGGCTGCTGTCACTGATGGGAAGGTTCAGTGCTTATTTGTACAATCAAACACGTGCAAAGCTGATGAAAAACTACCATGAAATCTCACTGCAGAGCAGTAACAATGAGCAAATGCTGGTTTTCAGACACTGAGTGCCCTGCCAAGGGGCTGGCAAGTGCAGATCCTGCTGGGCTGCAGGGATCCGGGTGCTGCTTTTGCCACTGCAGATCCTCTTAGTGTGGGTCTGCAAGGGACAAGCACCAACCCAGCCACCTCTCCAACACCCTGCTCATGTCCAAAACGTAACACCCACCCATGATGGAGACTTCACCCTGCCCTTTCTAGAAGAGTCCTTATCTGCCCTGAGCAGAGGACTGAAGCAGGCACTTGGTGTCTGCTGTTTGAGCAGCCCAAACCAGGCACAGAAGGAGGATGCTGGGCTCTGCTCCCTGCACACCACACCTTCTCTGGACTCTCCTCTCTCTCCATCCTCCTTATTTCAGTCTGGAGGGGAATGATTCTTGCTCTTGGAAAAGTCCAATGGGAGTGGGGATGCTGAGACAGGGCTCAGATGCCGGGGACAAGCAGATGAGGTTGTTTTCTGTTATTGTGCAATGGTTCCAGCGCTGGAGATATTTCCCACTCCTTTTCCTCTGCTACTGAGCAGGGGTGTTGGGATGACAGTATGCATTGTCATTTAGAAGCACTGTAAGATCCTCCTGGGACCCATGTGCATAAATCCCGTGTTTGCTGCAGCGTTCTTTTCCCCTCTCGCATCCTCGCAGCACGGCTTCTGCCTGTGCTGTGTGTCTCTGGGACTCGGCATTGCAGGAGCTGGAGTCCTGCTCCCAGGAGCATCAGGCTCTCTGGATGCTGCCCGCAGTCCTCTCTCCTCCTGCTCCGAAGGGAGGGCCGTGGGAACGAGCTGCTAATCCAGCCCGTCCTGGCCAGGGTCCCGCTGGAGCTGCCAGGTGCCTGAGCGCAGCGTGCGCGGCGGGCACTGCCGGCAGCCGGCAAGAAATGCCAAGAGCTTCCCTTTATGGCTTTGTATTTCCTGTTAATTTTTTTTTTTTTTTTTTTTTCTTTTTTATGGGATTTCCTCAGTGTTCAGATTTAGGAACGCACTCGCCCGGCTTAGGAGGCCCCGGAGACCGGTGCGGGCAGCAGCCAGAAGCGGGCAGAGCCGAGCCAGGAAAGCCGCTGCCAGGAGGGGCCGGGGGCTTCCCGGCTCCCTGGTGCTGGAAGGGGCAGCTCCGGGCGCGGGTGGCACTGGTGGCCACGCTCCCAGACGGTCCCAGGTGCCACCACCGGCGTTCGGCCCCCGGCTGTTGCGGGGCTGCCTTGTGCCTGGCCCTGCAGGGAATTTGGCGTCCCCGCCGCAGGGATTTACCGGCTGATGTCGCAGGATTTCCTCACCCCGCCGGGAGCGCACAATAGCGAGGACAGGCTGCTCCGCAGACACCCTAATCCCTTGGCGATTGTGCTGTGTTTCGGGGAGTGACAGTAGTTCAATGAAGGTTTGCAAAGTTAGCAGGAACGTTAATCCTTACAGAAGAAAAATGTGACAATTATTTAATGCCGTGGCTGGGAGCTTTTGTGCTGTCCTGAGTTCGATGTGTTTGTACCGAGCAATGTCTCAGCTGAAGCACTGCCGAGGACGAGGCTACCTGGGCGCTGGCTGTGACAAGGCTGGGAGGTGTGGGGTGCAGGATTTGGGGTGTGGGGTACAGGCACCGGTGTCCTAAGGCTGCAGCCACCACTGCCAAGTGTCTGTCCTCGCCCCGTTTCTGCCCCGTCCCTTTGAATTTTCATACCAGCAAATTAATTTCTTCCAGCACCCACAAACACAGAGATGGCCAGAGCACACAAGGGTGACTTTAGGGAGCAGCAGAGTTTTTTATTGTCTGAGTTCAATTTCCAGAAAACTGAGTGTCTCCTGCAATTCAGAGATGCTGCAGGAGGAAGGCAGCTGATGAGCTCCTGCTCTCAGCGTGTGCGGGGTGCTGCGGGCCAGGGCAGGGGGGACACAAAGAACCCTTGCTCACTAGATGGTGGTTTCCAGAGCTGGAGGTTGCCCCTTCCCTGCAAGGCAGACTTGGATAGTGATCCCAGATCTCCAGGGGCTGCTCGGTGGATTGGGAGAACCTTCCATGAAAGCCTGAGACAGTTCCCGGGGGCTGAAGGAGACGTGGGAGTGGGATTGGCCTTGGCTGCTCCTGCAGTCACCGGGAGGTGGAGGAACGGGACACTGCCAGCCTCTTGTGTGCAGGGAGCCGTGACAGCCGCCCGGGGCTTTCTCTGGCTGCAAGGGCTGAGGGAAGGTAAGGAAGGGATAAAGCACGGAGATCACAGGCGGGATCCCCCCTGCTCGCCCGGCGGCAGACACGGCATCACCGCACTGCCCTCCGACGTGCAGCCTGAGGGGAAAGCACCGACGTGTTGTCCCCACCTGACCCTGCACTTGTCCCCACGCCCACCGATAGCCCCAGGCAGCAGAACAGCCAGGTCTGGTGGCAGCGTGACAGCCCAGGCACGACTGGCGAGACGGGAGAGCCCGCAGCGGTGCCTGATGCTCCAGCCAGGCTGGGGCAGAATCTCCGCCTGGCCGGAGGCAAGCATCTCCCCAAATGTCCCCCGCCTGCCACTGTCCCGGCTCCCTTTGGAGCCCTGTGTGGCTGTGACATCAAACCAGCCTCTCTGGGGACAGAGGAGCTGCCAGAAGGCAGCTGCAAAGCACCGTCCAGCTCCCGGGAGGCTTGGGGCAGCCCACCCTCATCTGCCCCTTCCCTCCCTGCGCCTCCGGCCCACGCCCGTCCCTCGGTCACACCGGGCAGGGCAAGAGGCCACGGATGGTGGGACAGCAGGGATGGGGCTGTCCCAGAGAGCTGGGCAAGCAGGAGCAGTGCGGGGTGGCCACGCCGCCCCGTTCACACGGAGTGTGCATATGTGTGTGCGTGTCTGAGCCGCTGCGGCTCGGCGGGTTCTAGGCACCGCAGGCAGAGAGCAGGAATCTGTCTCTGATTAAAACGGCCCTTTGTAATATAACCTATATGAGCCTGCATTTAACACCCATCACCCTGAGGAAAGCCCAGGCTCCCTTCCAGCCGGTTGGGCTGCTTGCCTCCGGGGCAGATCTCCCAGGGACATGAGACTGCTGGGGCAGGAACTTGGATGCGTTTCTGTGCGGATTCTTCCCCCTTCGAGAGAGGCACAATGGGGCTTTGCATGAGTGATACAAACATGCCAGTTGTACTTAAGGTTGACAAATAATGTAAACCACACAATCTGGTTTGAGGGAAACGACTTCACCACAATTTATTTTAGTGCTTTAAACATCACGCCAAACTCTGTAGTGAATTGCTAAATTAATGCCGGGCTGCCATCTAAATAGACATCTTCAGATCACAAGCATGTTATAGGGGGAATGGTTTCCTTTGAAATGGTTCCCACAGCTTAAAGGCTGTGCAGAGAAAAAATGTGCCCAGGATTCAATTGCTGCCAACATGTGGTGGCCACATTTCTCTGCTGCTATTGGCCAAGATGCACAGTAAGGCTGAGGGAGCATCATTTGAGGTGGGTAGATAAACCGGTGATTGCAGAGAGACTGGGAATATCTCAAGCAGCTCACTCTGCAGAATAGCCTCGGTTCCAAGCTCTTAGCCTGGAAAAATGTGCCCTGCCCAGGCAGGCATCTGGTTGTCCCCATCATGCACTCTCTCAGCTGCCTGTGATGCAGCAGAGAAGCACGGCGAAAGCACAGTGGACGTTTCTCCCACTCTTGGTTTTCCATCAGCATCTTGGCTGATGTAGGAGTCAGCATTGCTGCACTCCTCTGCTCCCCTGGCTGCAATTCCCACCCTCACAATTCCCTCTCACGGCGGTGGCCCAGCTCTCTTGAGAGAAAAACCCATCAGAGGCATTTGGCAGGGGAGGCCAGGCTGGCAGGGCCAGGGCTCACTGGGAGATGGCACAGGAGGATGGCAGGGAATGAGACATTGATTTAGCACCTTCCTCGTGCACAAATCCACTTGTGGTGCATCTGGGAGAGCTGCAAGGTCCATGTGGTGTATCTGAGCAGGGGATGCAGAGGCTGTCCTGCAGCAGGGCTGGGGTAAGGAGTGAGAAGTGACCTTGGCCCTCTCATGGGGGACCAAACCCTCACCCCAAAAACCTCACCTAGCACTGCCCATACTGTTTGCTGGGGGCCATGGCAGCTGCACCTCCAGCTTGAAGGAGCCAGGAAGGCTCGTGGTGGGCACTCACCCCACATATGTGTCTCACATACACACTTCAAAGGCTGGAGATACCCTGGCAGCCAGCAGCCAGGCTCTAGCAAGCACCCTGTAGACAAAGGACAAGAAGACAAAGGAGAGGGAAGGGAGCTGTCACTTGGCCACCGTTCCCACCCAGGCAAGTTGGGTTTTGTTTCCCCATCACCAGCCTGAAATCCATCTTCCATGCTTTCGTGGCTCATTCACTCTTTCCCCTTATGGTTTCCTTCAGCTGAGCTGGAGGAAGAATAAAGAAATGTCTCTCTGGGCCCCAGCCTCTTACAAGGCTCATAAATATGTCTCTGCTTAAAAACACGAGGATTAATTAACTCATGAGTATCTCCTAAGCAAAGTTCTGGGAAAGAGCACCCTCCTGTGCAGGAGGCAACATCTCTGCAGGAGGCTTCCCCAGGGCCTCTCCCCTGCCCACAGACATCTGACAGATGCCCAGGGGAGTGTCCCCAGCCCTGCCACCCCAGCTCTGCCACACTTGGGCTCAGGTGCTACGGGGTACCTGGATGGCCACACCATTGGGCTCCCAGGCCGTGGTGCCCTGTTGCCTTCACAGTGTTTTCTGTTAGGTGCCTGGCAATGCCCAGGCTCAGTGGTCCACTGTAAATTCTGAGGGCTGACGCTGCCCCAGGAAAGCTTGGATCAAGGGGGCTGCCACCTCAGGGTGCATCTCAGGGACCACCTTTTGGGAAGCACCATCTGCCTTCCCCTCTGTATGACCCAGCCCCAACCCCATGCTTCATTTGAGCCCCTCCACTGCTGGGGGAAGGGGGGGGCTCTGCCAGCAGCTCCCCCTTATCCCTACCCCATCTTGCCCTAGGAGGTGCCAGCTGTGTTGGGGGTGCCCCCTCTGCAGCACCCACCCCTCTGCAGCCCCTATGAGCCTGGGCACCCTCGATGAGGAGGTGGCCCACGGAAAGGTGGCCCACGGGGTGTCAGCCACGGGCAGCAGAGTCCCTGGGGAGGGAGGGTGTCTCCAGCAGCCGTCTGGTCCTCGGCACAGCGTGTCAGCTTAGCAGTCACTGGTGTCCAAAGAGCAGGAGCTGCCAGGAGCCACTCCTTCCTCACTGGGTCTCTGCAGAGCTGGTAAGAAACAAACAACTTTTGCAACATGCTTTGTTTTCCATCATTACATGTAAAAAGTAAATAAATTAAACCCATTTTGCTGCCACATCGCTATGTCAAGTGTAACCTGAGCACTGCTGGCAGTGTAGAGCTTCAGCTCTGCGGGTGCTCAGGGATGGGCTCAGACAAACCCTGTGGGACCTGTGCCACCTGTGTCACCTGCACTGCCCCGCTCCTTCCTGGGAGGGATGTCCCCACCCTGCCCATCTCTCCTCCCTCTGCTCCTGCACCCCTTCCCACCTCATCCCCAAACCCACAGGGTGGGCACAAGCTGGCAACATCCACCCCGGAGCTGCTGCGTGTCTCGGGGGGCTGCCAAGGGCAGAGCTGCAGTGCAGGGCAATGCACTCCAGATCCCCCTGTAAATGCTGAGCAGGGAGGGCCCCTTTGCACTGGGAGCACCATCCAGACGCCTGGATTTTCTCCTCTCTGTGGAGGCAGCTGTCTGCACCCCCGACAGACCCCGGGTCCATTGGCACCGCGGTCAAAGCGCCCACTGATGTCATGTGAAGTGGAACTTGGCCCTTGGTGCAGGAGGACTCAGTGCTGCTTCCAGCTGGCCTCCCCACTGTTTCTCACACTGTCTTTGGGACATCATTAATTTGCTCTGTTGGAGGGGAAGAAGCAGAGATCCTCCGGGTTTTACCAGTTGGTGAAAGTGGTTTCCAAAGCACAACCCACCCTTTCTTCTCAAGAACTGGGCTGGAAAGGCAGCAGCAGCAGCAGCAGCACCCCTGGGTTCCTGCCCGTCACAACACCAAGCTGCCTTCTTGCACAAGCTCAAGTGTTAAGCTCGGGCAGATACCTCCAGGTAGAACAAGATTTCTCTGCAGCACTACAGCAGCCTTACTGTGTGTACCAAGCCTGGTGCTCCTGGTGCAGGCTGCTGCCAGGACCCAGCTGCCCTGGGCTCTGAGATGAGCTCCCTAATGCCATGGCAAACACAGATGGGCTGATGGTTACTTGCAGAGGTCTTTGCTGAGCTGCCTGTGCCCCAACCCACCTCACCCCGTGTGTGCTCCCGGTGGTTTCTGGTCGGGGCTGGCAGAGAAGAGGAAACATTTCAGCAAACTGTTTTACCAGAAAACATGCAAGTGACTTTTAAATAATAACATCCAAATGAAAACAATGTGGACTTCAAAGTCCCTTCTCGGGATGCTTTGTGGTTCATGGGCTTTCTGACAGCAACACTCCTTCCACCCCGGGGAACGCACCCAGAACCTCCAGCCCCTGCCCAGGGTGCCCCTCACCACTCAGCCACGAACAGAGCTGAGAGCCAGGAGCTGGTGCCAGCTGCTGGCACCTATGTGGGGACACCTGGGATTCTGCTGTTGCACAACTTGGCTGCTCAGCAGCATCCTCCCTCCTGCCCTTTGCCAGCAACACGGGCGAGGGCCATCGGTCAGCATGGCCACGGCTGAGGCTGCTCTGAAGGCCTTCTCCTGTTACTGAAACATAAATGTTGATGTTTGAGGAGGGGAGATGCTGATGGAAATGGAGCTGGCCGTATTTGTTTGTCAAAGCAGCTATTTTAAACAAGTTCTGTTCACACAGCTTGCAGTTCGGAAGGAAGTTTTCCCAGCCATAATATCCTAGCTCAGCGCTGGGCAGACAATGGTTCAGCAGTTGCCTGGGATTAGCGTGGTGAAATCACTCCGTGTAGCCTGGGAAGGGCGTCTGGGAAAGGGCAGTGGTGGATTTTGTGCTGGGAAGGCCGGGGGGGACAGAAGCCACCCCAGGAACCAGGACGAGGACATGGGGGTGGCAGCCAAGCTCAGAGCAGGGACCCATCCGAGTGCTTTGGGACAGCGTCGCTCAACCCTGCTTTTTTTTTTTTTTTCTTTCCCCCAAGGAAAACGCTTAAATGTAAAATATGTTTTTGTGAAAATACTTTCCAAAGCAGTAAGCCTGGAAATGGACCACCTTGTCCCCAGCAGTGCCGGGTGGGATCCCCTCGGAGCCACCTCTGCCCACGCTGCGGCCGCCCAGGCGCTGCGGTCCTGGCGTCACGGCCGCTGCTCCCTGGTGCCTTTCCTTGGGGAAGCAGACAGGGCTCTTGGAGGGTGGTGGAGGCAGTAATGCCAATTCCTTTATTCATTACAGCCTCATATACAAATGCAATCTTTACAAGCTTGCCCTGAGCTTTTAAAAATGCCGTTTTAGGACGTGTCATTTGTATTGTTCGACTTCGGCTCCCTTGCACCCTGGCTGTAAAACACTGCTTCCACATAAACCCCCAATGAGTTTATTTTATTTGTTGGGGCAAGGCAAGGGAAGCACTTACCCAGCAGCTTGGCTCAGCCGTGACACCCTGCTGCCCTGGCCAGGGTCACCCTGCCCGCCAGGGCTCTCTGACTCCGAGTCCCTCTCTGAACACCCCGGGGATGCTGCTGCTGCCAACACGGGTGCCTGGACACACAGGGAATTTGTGCAGGGGGCCATGGGGCAGAGCCTCCCACCACTTCATGCTTCCACTCAGGATGTCCCAGTGAGGGGCTGTGGCAATGTCTGCAGCGACACAAACATCAGAGGAAGATGCAGAAGATTAAAGCAAATAAATCTCTGCCATCCCTTTGGTTGCTCTGCAAATGCCAAGGCGTGAAGGCTCTCACTCCGGAGGTGCACATGGAAACACTCCACCAAGAGGAATTAATTGCAGGAGCACTGGCCTGTAGCATGAAGATTTTGTTTGTTAAAGGCTCAGATGAAGCTTTCTGTTTCTTGCTCCTCCTGGTGAATCTTATTGTGACTAAATTAAAGGAATTCTCGTTAAAATGTTAATATCCTTCTAAGACTGCTTGTTGTTTTTCTCAGCTGCCTCTTTAGAGCCTTTGCTGCCTTTTCCTAACATTTTCCAGCTCTTCCTCCCTCTTCATCCTGCCCTCCCTCCTTTTTCCAAGGCTAACTGGAAAGTTACAGTTGTGGTTGATTCGTGGCTGCAAGCAGTGAGTCACACAGAGGATCCCCACTCACAGCTCATAAACAGGAGGGAAAAACACACCCGGGGATGGGGACAGGGATGGGGCATGTCCTTCACTGCCTGTCCCCAACACACAGGGCAAAACCAAGGCAAAGTTGATGTCCTTGTGCCCATAACCGAGCTCTGGGGTCCTGCCTGCACCCCTCCAGCAAGCACTCCATGTGCAGGACCCCCACGTCCCCAGCACCCTTGGCTTGGGACTGTCCTTAATGTGTCCCCTGGTCCCAGGGCAGCAGCTGCTGGGGGGTGAATCCCAGGCAGCTTGCAGGCACCCAGCAGCAGAGCCTAAAAACTTACTGAGAAGTTACTGAAAAGTAGAAGGACAACTGTTTTTTTCCACAGTTTATTTGTGGGTATTTTCCATCCAGGACCATCAGATGCAAAGACATTGTTCCTCTTTAAATTCCTGAGCATATGGTATTTTGTGCTGTTAGAGTTTAATATTCTTTTCATTACTGATATCTAATACAGACAAGTCCTGAGAGTTACACAAAACATATGCGAACCTAATTTGTTTTTACTGTGCCACATGGTTTTACTCCCTGCATCATTCAATTAGCTTTTTTTTTTTTTTTTCTTTAATCATGTGATCACCAAAACCTTAATGCTATTTTTAAGCAGGGTAAGAAAGTGAAAAACACATTTACTGTGACTGCAGAGGAGTGTAGATTCCCCTCTGCAAAAATAACTCTGACAGTGTGATAGCAAAGTGCAATGGAGCAGCTGTGAAAGCAGCAGCTCTTGGGTAGTGCAGATTGTCAAAATAGTGCTGTGCTTGTAAGGCAAATTCCTGAGAATTCTGGGTTGGGAATAATTTATCTGGTTGACAGAGATGACAATGGGCTTTGCAAATCCATAGCTCTGTGACCATCAAGCCACCACTTTCTCACATTCCACAGGGAATTCACCTTCTTCCCATCCCATCCTCCTGCCCAGGATCCTTCTCCAGCTTTCCTTCTCTTGACATCTCTCTGGAGAGGTGGACAGTAATTCATCCAATGCATCAACTTTAGGGGAAGTGATGCCCACCCGTGTGATTCCCTTTGGGATGCTGGTGGCCATACAAACCTCCTCCAGGGCAGATGGGGTTTCCCTGCCCAGCAGAGCCTTTCCCTGGAAGATTTCCCTGCTGCTGGCCAGGGAGACCTGAGCCCTGGTGGCTCATCATGCTGGGGAGCTTCAGACAACCCTAAACGCAGGAAATCCTGGTGCTGCCACATGCTGCACTCCCCATTCACACACATGTGCCTTATTAGCAGTGTCAGAAGCCTCCAGCTTGTGGGTGACTGCTAACCACAACCACCAGCATTAACCTCCTGCTTGGGGGTCACTTGCAACAACCCAGAGAAATGCCTCAGAATTGGGCCATGTTGAAAGAAGCTGGTGAGTTCCTCAAAAAAAAAAAAAAAAAAAAAAAAATTTTGGGGGGGGGGGGGGGAGAATTCTGGAGCCTTTGAGAATTCTGGAGCACAGTAATAAAAACATTGTGGACATCTGGATCCTTCCAGGCCAGGAGTCCCAGGTGGCCATGGTGCAGGACAGCCCCAATGATGCTTACCAGGCTCCAGAGGAAAATGTGGGTCCTTGCCTGCCCTCTGTGTCCAAACCATCCATCCAGGACAGGACAGGACAGGACAGGATGTCACAAGCCATGACAAACCCTGTTACTACAGAGCCCCAGTTAAGGGAAGCCCCTGGGTGACATTTGCAGTGGGAAGGTGGAGCCAGTGGGAGATCCCAGCTCCAGAAACCAGAGAGGGACAACGAGGAAGCCAGGAGACCCTGGGTGGGGGGTCTCATGCTGTGCTGGAGAACATCAGCAGTGGTCCCCATGCCCACCCCTGCAGCCAGGGAGTGCCCAGGAGAGCACTGGAGCAGCTTGCAGGAGGAATTAAATCTTATTGCTGAGCATTGCATTGCCTGATGGAGGGGGGGAAAAGGCCGTCTCAGCAGCTTTCCCAGCACAACCCTGTCTGCTCCTTTCAGCAGTAAAACTCTGGAAGCTGCAGCATCACCACGGGACCCCCAGCTTGCAGAGCAGAGGCTGGGGATGCTGCAGGCAGAGCAGAGGGGCTGGATGCCACTGGAACCACGGGGTGCTGCACCACACATCTGTCTCAGATCCTCCCAGCATAAATAATCCTTTGTGCTGGGGAGGCTGAGCCAGCCCTGCAGCTGGGTTCTCCTGCAGGTCACGGCTCATGTGCCCGAGATGCTGGGTCCGTGTCCCGGAGTCCGTGGAACCTGAGCCTCCTTTTGTTAGGGGCAGGGCCCGGTCTTCAAAGGGTTAAGGGTAATTGGAATGATTCCTTTTGTTTAGATTCATTTCAGGTTTCGTGATTTCTGTTATTACTGCACCAAATCACTTGCAGGCGCTCGGGGAGGGGTGGCTGCAGCAGATGGCAGCAAATTGGAAGCACAGCAGCAGCAACAGCAAGTGCCGAGGCTCCGCGGGGGCTGCGCGGAGGCTTTGTCACACCCTGCCCGGGAACACTGGGACGCGCTGGGAATGCGAGGAGGAGGAGGTGGAGGTGCCAGGGTGGGAAGGAGGATGCTGACTGAAGCTCTGCCCACCCCCGGCCAGGGCACCAGGTGCTGCCCAGCTCCCCGTGTCCTGGAGCAGCTTTGAAGTCGGATCCATTCGTTTCCGTTCGGTTTACAAACAAAACAGTCACGGTGGAAAAAAAAAAAAAAAATACAATAAAATAAAAAAATTAAAAAATTATTGTGGTGGCTGCCTGGGGAGTGGATGATAAACGGACCCAGAAGCCTCCTCACCAGGGACGCTCAGAGCAGGGACACCTACGAACCCATGAACCTCCACATGGCACCACCAGAGGAGCCCAGGGGATAAAAATTCAGAGCATCCCAATCCCATAACCAAATGGAGCTGCAGGTGCTAATGAGATTGTGCCTCGTCTGTTGTTCCCCAGCTTGCATCTGTCAGGGGCTTTCTATGCCCCACCATGGCAACATTTCCTTTAATTAAAGAATCTCGGCGTGGCACCAGAGGGCAGGTTCACCCGGCCGGGATCCTCTCTGCTCCCCCCGTTGCCAGACAGCCTGTCTCTGCCTGGGGATTAGGCTCCGGGAAACTCTCAGCCCATGGCATGGAAAAACCAGAGAGCTTCTGTGGGACTTTGAAGAACGCCGTTCAATTAACTTTTCTCACTCTCCCTCTGGGCCAGACACAGAGGATGTCGGGGGGTTCACACCCCAGGCAGGTGACAAAGCTCAGGATTAATTAAGGAGCTGACATTCCCTGAGCCCCACACTCCTGGGAAGGCAGCCGGGAACTGGGAGGCAGCGTTCCCAGAGCATCCCCAGCCCCCGGAGGGTCCCCATCCCTGGGTTTTTTGGTTTTTTTTTTTGCAAAGCACAAAAAGACACAAGCCCGTGTCTGGCTGTGCCTTGGCCTCCTGACTCACTCCTGGGGTGGGAGCTGATCCCAAGAGGTCTGGGGGGAAACCTTGGAGCAGGGATGTGAGCAGGAGATGTGCCTGCCCCGTGTCCTCTCAGAGCATGTGGTTCTTCTTCTCAAATCACAGAGCCTCCCTCCTGCAACCTGGTCAATGTAACCAAAATGCCTTCTGAAATAAATCTGGAAATAGATTGCTGACACTATCAAAACATCCTGTTTTGACATTTTTTTGAATGAATCATTTTGATTTCGTGTTTGAAATGACCTCACTGCCTTTTTTTTTTTTTTTTTTTGGTCGAGTGAAACAGGCTATATTTATTGAAAAATTGTGACAAAAACAAAAATATTGATCTTTGCCTTGACCAAAGCTTTCAGTCCCCCTCCCTCAAAATTTACTTTGAGGTTTTATTTTCTGTAGCCAAGTATTTTTAAAGATTATCGTTTTCTTCTTATTTACAGCCAGATTTTGCAACCCTAAGATAAGCCTGTTGGCTCTGCAGCCCCTCACCCCCCTGGGATGGCACTGGGGGTCTTTCCCCTCTGGTTCCCAGTGGCTGTCCCTGAGCCCCCCCGGGCCAAGCAGCTGCCAGGGTCCTACCTGGTGGCCAGGGTGGTGGGGCTGCTGTGACCTGGCTATTAGCACTACTTGACAACTTGTTAGGATTAGAAAGCTCATCATAAAAATCTCCAAAATGAGCACTTTTTGTGTGTGTGTGCAAGTTACGCTTTTCTGCCCCAACCAGGAACAGATGTCTGAGCTGGTTGATGAATTGGAAACATCTGAAACAACTTTCCAAGCTGAAGTACAATAAATATACCTTTCATCACGATCCCTGCAGGAGGGTTTTAGAGGCAAAAATCACTGAAGTGTTTAATATGGCCCACGGTGATGAATCATTTTAACAAATGAACCAAAATAAATGAGAATTTCCCCCCATTTCGGTGACTTTGCTGGGACTCCAGGTGCCACCTTCGGAGCTGGAGGTGGAACTGTGCCCTTCCAGCCTTCCCAGGGTTAATCCCACCACCTCCTGGAGGCAAAAAGACTCCAGGGACCTCTGTGGTGCTGCCAGGGGACATCAGATCCACGGGTGGGAGGCAGACACACAATCCCCTGCTGCCTCTGGAGCCTTTTGCCTTGTTTCAACATCTTCAGAGGCTGCTGGTGCTTTCTGAGCCCTTCACCCCCTGCCCTCACTCTGTCTCCCCCCAAGTGGGATGCAGGGGAGGTGTCCCCCAGGGGGATGCTCAGCACTGGGCTCTTCTCAGGGCACTGCCAAATCCAAGCACCCTCGGGAGCTGCCTCATCCCAGGGTGGCACAAGGGGCTCTGTGGCTGCCCAGGAGCCAGCAGGGCCAGGAGCAATCAGCATCCTCCAGCTTTGATGCCAGGAACATCTGTCAGAGCCCCGTGGGCTGCCTGCCAGGGTGCAAGTGGCTGCCAGTCTTGCTGTTGATCCCATGACCTGGACAGATGAGAATCTTTCAGCAGGAGTTGTCAGAAAGAGTTTATTTTTCCATGTCTCCACTTGGCTTATTCCACCGAGCGAAGTCATGTTCTATTGATTTATTCTGAAATCACATTTATTTTGCTTTAAGAAATAAAACCCAATATTTCTTCCTTCGGAATTCCTGTGCATCACACAGGATTTGAGGGTCACATTTTCAAGCCTGGATGCATCCATAGGAAGCTCCTGCTCTGGCAGGTAGCATCCTTTACTCTTGGGAATCCAGTACTGGAACATATGCTGGTGCTCAGTGAGCAAAGTGCTGCAGCCTGGCTGCAGGTCTGGTCTTTGGGTGGAAATTCACTCCTGTTCCCATTCTGCAAAGCTCAGGGATCCCCACTGGTGTCCTCAGTGGGGAAAAGTATCACAGCCCAACAGGCATGAAGGATTTGGGAACCTGCACTGGTGAGGGCTGGAAAATAATGCAAAGAGATGAGAACCCCTGGCTCAAAACTCAAAACTAGATTAATTTCTTTTTATTAATTTCTTCTATGCTCTTTTTTATTTTTGAAAGCTTCTATTTCTACAACTAAGAAATTAAAAATCTCTCTCTGGTCTTTTATCAGAGAACCCAACAGAGATAGAGCCCACTGCAAATGCTGCCCAGTGCCTTGTCTTACAAGCACCCACATGCAGGCTCTGTTAAATCTGCAAAACTCCAGTCAACTGGGTTGAGATTTTCTCTCCTGCGTGCCTTCCCCAGGGTGTGTTTTATTTCATTGCATTTCATTTTGTTTTCTGGAAAGTTTCACCTGAAATGGTTCAGTTGTATCTGAGTATGAGACTAAGGGAAAATATTTACAACATCTAAAAAACATTTTCTGGCAAACCCCTTTCCTTGTGAGAATCCCTCAGACTTCCATGCCCTGAACCAGGGGGCTGAAATCTGGCCGAGAGTGGGAGTCATGCCAGGGGCCCAGGTTTTGCTGCCCTTTTGGAAGAAAATAAACAACACCCTCATTTGGCCAGGGGGCTCGGAGGTGCTGGCAGCATCTGCTCCTGGATCTGCTGAGTTCCCCTGGCAGCTCTGCCTCAGTGAAGCATCTCCCAGCTCCTCCTGGCACCCTGACCCAGGGCAGCCCTGGAGGGTGGCAATAATTGGCTCAAGGTGGAGCTGGGGGGGTTCTTGTGGCTCTCTCGGGGTTCTGGTGCGAGGGTTCAGCCCCATCCAAGCACCCACGTGAGAACCGGCGTGATCCGAAGCAACTTTCTCATTAAAAAAAAAAAAAAAATAATAATAAAAAAAATATTTTGGAATTGGCCACCTCCCTCCCCTCACCAGCAAGTTTAGGGTTTCCTAAAGCCTGCCTGGTAATGGGTTACAAATGTACCTATCAGCTTTACATTTGTTTTCATTCAGGCTCAGTGAACTCTCCTCCCAACCTGGCAGTGGGCAGGGAAGGGCTTCCCCCCTCCCCCAGCCCGCTCCCCCCCAGCTCACCCACAGCTGAATTGTTCTTCCATAATCTAAACCAACACTCCTCTCCAGCAAATTGGATTTCGGTTAAAACCCTGGGACTTGTGTGCAAATCCTCACAGCAGATCCCCTTGCACAAAGCTCCCCACGGGCACGTGGAGACAGAGCCTCCCCAGATGGTGTCAATCGGATCAGCCTGGGCACAGCATCCCACCTCAGGTCCCAAAATCCCACCTCAGATCCCAGAACCCCACCCCAGGTCCTAGTATCCCACCTTGGGTCCCAGTATCCCACCCGAGGTCCCAGCATCCCACCTCAGGTCCCAGTATCCCACCTTTGGTCCCACAATCCCACCTCAGATCTCAGAACCCCACCCCGGGTCCCAGTATCCCACCTTGGGTCCCAGCATCCCACCCGAGGTCCCAGTATCCCACCTCAGGTCCCAGTATCCCACCCCAGGTCCCAGAATCCCACCCCAGGTCCCAGCATCCCACCTCAGGTCCCAGCATCCCACCCTGGCTCCCAGTATCCCACCTCAGGATCCTGGCATCCCAGTTCCCAGCCGTGACACCTCCAGTTCAGCAGCACAAAGACAATCCCAGAAATTAAACCAGCAAAGTCTGGGTTCAAAGAGCCTCTTTTTGGTGTTAGAAGCTCAGAATGTAAAATTGTAGTAAAATCACAGCTCTAGGCATGGCAGGTATGACAAAAGATATCTTTTTTTTTTTTTTTTTTTTTTTTTTTCTGAACATTATTGGGCTTTTGAAGATGGAACAGAGCACAGTTCCCAGATGAGTCAACCAACCAGGTCTCGCCTGGATCATCTGAAACTGAAACTGAGCAAAGTCACACATTTCTAATTTAGTTACATGGTGATTACATGGGCTCTCAGCTGAAAAGCAACAAGGATTTTTTATTTTCTGTGATGAATGAACATTTTTAGTGCCTGGAGTAGCAGCTGTCACACAGCTTGGGGTTTTTTGCCAAGAAAGTAACTCAGGCAGAAAGCTAAAGTTCAGCTCAGCTTTTTTTCTGATTTTGAGATTTAGGACCAAAACACGACTGGAAAAGCCACCCTACCCCACCCAGGGGTGGGGACAGAGCAGGTGACAGGTGCCACTACCACCAGGAGCCTCTCTGGTGAACAGTGAACCGTCTGTGAGCAGTGCCCGGGAGGCAGGAGGGTGACACAGCCCTCCCTGCACGGGGAGGGTTTCAAAACACAACAACATCCATAAAGCAAGGGGCAAACGTCACGGCCACTCCACAGCTCCGGGGTTTTTTTTGGCCAGAATTCTCCCCTGCCTGAGAAAAACCTACAAGGATTGGGGAGATCCACTTCCCCCACGATCTTGGAGATACTGCTGGGTCCTTCGTGATCGACTCTGCCGCCGAGAGTTCTCAGATGGAAAAAATCTATTTAATTCTGTGGTCTGTTAGCAATTTAAGGAGAAGAAGTGGTGTTCAGCTCTATTGTTTTCAGACCACGATGTTCGTGTGAAAGGTTTCTTTGATTCAGCAAGCTGCAATATAGGAAGGAACTGCAGACACTATACAGTAACAGCACACTTGTGAAAACACAGATAATTGATCAGGAGCTGATTGCTAGTGAGATACCAGTGTTGTTGTTTACTTAAAGGGATGTCATCAACTTAAAATTCATGCTTAATTTATAACTTCATTTATATGCAAAGATTGGAGAGATCTTGCACTGGCTCCAAAAGAGGGAGGGTAGGGATTGGTGTTTCTCTCCGTTTCACCCATCGGCTTCACTTGGTGCATCTTGGCTGTACCCTGCACTCCCTTAGTGCTCAGACCTTGGTGGAAAACTCAGTGTAATAAAACCAAACAGATGTTGGTGTCCTTGCCAGCCCAGGCTCTTGGTCTGGGTGCATGGTCTCTGCTCATGGCTCCCCTGATGTTGTCCCCCAGCACTGAGGCAGAAGGATGTGGCCAAGGGGCTCCACGACATCCTGCGTGGCACAGCGGGACGAGCAGGTTCCATCCTCCCCCTCCTCTGCATTTCAGATCTGGTTTGCATTAATCAGCCCCATTGTTCTAATCAGGATCTGCAGAAGATGAGCAGCAGTGATGGTGTTGGCTTCTCAGGAGAAGGAGAGAAGGAGAAGGAGAAGGAGAAGGAGAGGGAGAGGGAGAGGGAGAGGGAGAGGGAGAAGGAGAAGGAGAAGAAGGAGAAGGAGGAGAAGGAGGAGAAGGAGGAGAAGGAGGAGAAGGAGGAGAAGGAGAGGGAGAGGGAGAGGGAGAGGGAGAGGGAGAGGGAGAGGGAGAGGGAGAGGGAGAGGGAGAGGGAAAGGGAGAGGGAGAGGGAGAGGGAGAAGGAGAAGGAGAAGGAGAAGGAGAAGGAGAAGGAGAAGGAGAAGGAGAAGGAGAAGGAGAAGAGAGGGAGAAGGAGAAGGAGAAGGAGAAGGAGAAGGAGAAGGAGAAGGAGAAGGAGAAGGAGAAGGAGAAGAGAGGGAGAAGGAGAAGGAGAAGGAGAAGGAGAAGGAGAAGGAGAAGGAGAAGGAGAAGGAGAAGGAGAAGGAGAAGGAGGAGGAGAAGGAGAAGGAGAAGGAGAAGGAGAAGGAGAAGGAGAAGAAGGGGTGCCAGGCTGGCAGGGGGCTGCAGACCCCAACCCCACCTCCACTCCTCCCCTCCAGCTGCTCTCTGAACTCAGAAGTTGTTCTCACATTGCACAGGGGGGGGGGGGGTGGAAAAACCTGGTGCAGAGGAGCACAGCACCCTGATTGTCCTTAAAGGAGTAATTTAAGGTTCCTGCCTCCTGGAGATCTGGTGGGGAAGGATGCTTTGATGGGCCCATGCCCATCACATGATGTATCCTCCCTTAAGACACTGCTGCAGCACGTAACCAGGCAAACTGAACTTGGCCCACTGGCTGCACAGTGACATTAAGTAAATCTGTTCCTTATTTCTTATGTATTTTATCTGCTTAATGAAGCAGCCAGGACAGCTCCATGATTAAAGTCAAGCTGAGTTTTGCATTCAAAGTAAAATGCTCCCTGAAAAGCAATAATTTTCAAAAGAATGCTTCTGAAATTTTACAAGACATCCTCTTGTTTAAGCAAGTACTTTCAGTGCGAATTTCCCTGAAGGGGGAGATTTTATTTCCCAGATCAAACGCAAGAAATCCTCTCAAGTTATGAAAAATAATTACTAAAACCCTCTATTAATCCTGCCACGTGGGAGCAGAAGGGAGTCACCCACGTGGGCAGCGCTGGGGCGTGGGAGGACGGGCAGGCTGGATGATGGGGAATGACCCTGCGTGGGCAGAGGGAAAGCCAGGATCCCGGGAGGGCTCCTCCAGTGGGAGTCACCCCCTCGGGAAATGTGACAGCGTGGACGGACACGGGGGGGTCTCCCCACGGTGCTGGTGAGGAGCAGCAGCAGCAGCAGCAGCAGCAGCAGCAGCAGCAGCAGCAGCAGCACATTCCCATCTGTCCGGCTCGCAGTGAACCCCAGCAGGGATCCGGGCAGGCAGCGCAGGCAGCAGCCACATCGCGCAGAGCAGCGATGTCCCACGCACCGGGACTGTGGGGTTTCCCTGGCTGGGAGCGACATGATTAATGGTCTCATTACTGCAGCTTTCACTGACACACGCTCTCTTGCTTGTACACAACTGCTGAGTCCTCGCTCTGGGTGCCAGCTCTGATTCATATGTCAATGAACACAGCGAAAGAACAGGGGGGTTCCCTGCCAAGCCAAACAAACTCTATCTCCTCGGCTGGGGCTGCAGCATCCCCGTCCAAGGGGAGCCCAGGGCACG
Source organism: Heliangelus exortis (assembly GCF_036169615.1). Classification (NCBI taxonomy): domain Eukaryota; kingdom Metazoa; phylum Chordata; class Aves; order Apodiformes; family Trochilidae; genus Heliangelus; species Heliangelus exortis. Next base: position 4,087,896 of record NC_092445.1, on the reverse strand, counting down.
ATGCTGCCGGTGCCAGCAGTCCCCCAGCCCAGGAAATCCCGGTTATCCGGGACGGGAATGTCCCAGGACATCTCCCCACACATCTCCACGTTCCCCCCCCCCACATCCACCCCTCTGCCCCAGCTCCCGTGTTAATTCTCCTCCTACTCTCAAGGCGGCACCAAGAGCTCTGCCCCGCGGGGAGCAGCCTCCTCCCACGTCCACCCGTGACGGGTGGCAAGGCCGAGAGCTGCTCGTGGGGTCACCCCAGCCCACAGGTCAGGTCCTGGCAACCTCCCCAGCCTGTGACAGCGCTGATGGGGAGAGCAAAGGGACAGCCCCGGATTCCTGCACCTCTTGGTGCTCTGTTCTTTTAACACCCGATGCCCCCGCAGCCCGGCCACGCAGGCTCCTCCAGCTCCAATTCCACACTTGCTTGCTGGAAACGGCTGGATTTGCCAAAGAGTAAAGGAAAATGCTTTCCGGCAGCACATCTAACACCCCCGTTAGTGCATTCTGGGTTCTCCGCAAGTGCTAATGAGATTTCGCTCCGACGCCATAGGAGGACAGGGAGTAATTGGGACACGTTTGGTTTTCCCGGCTGGAGCGGCTGAATTAATTGACTGCGATTAACCCTTCCGCAGGAGGCGGCAGCTCTCGAGTGGAAGCAAGGAGGCAATTAGTTAATTAGTCAAGTGATTACTGGCTGACTGACAGCAGGTGCAGGAACAGGTGACAATGAGCAGCTCTGCAGCAGAGCTGGCTGGGGTGTCCCTGGGGGGAAGAGGGGTGCAGGGGGGACAGAGGAGCCTGGGGGATAGGGGAACAATTCCCTGGAGCTTTTCCCTGTGCAGTCACCTTGATCAAGGGAGTCCCAGATCCAGAGGAGATGTTCTCTCGGGGACAGGTACTCTGGAGGGGGGCTGGGGGCCTGCACCCCCCTTTTTCCCTGTGCTCTGCTGCCCCGGGACATGGAGCCACCAAAGCCTGGGGACACAGCTCGGGGATGTGCAGGAAACCCTTCCTGCTGGAATACCACTGCTGAGGGAATATTTCTCATCTCAGCAAACGAGGAAAGGGAAAATAAGGTAAGTAGATGTCTTATTTAATGGGCGTTTTAGTTGCTGACATCTGCAGTAAAAGATGGGTGTTTCCAATGGGAATTTGTTTCTGCCTCAGGATGAAGTGGGGATGTGGGGGCAAATTCCTTGGAGAGCCTCTCTGAGTCCCACCCAAGGAGGGTAGGGAATGAAATGTGGCACATGTTAAAAATGTAAATGAGGGAGGGATTTACTGGTTTTTCTGTTTCTTGCATGAGATCTTCTTTGGCTGCATAGAAATTACCGTATTTTTTTATAAGCCTTAAACATTTAAAATTAGATGTGTGGTTTTAAAACAAAACATCAAAACCTTCATGCAAACCACATTGTTTCAATAAGAAATTAGATTTAAAAAAGCAAATTCAAAATGTTTCTGTGCTGGATCAAACCTGCACCTCATGTGGTGCACATCCATATTGGATCCATTCTGTCGGACTGGGTTCTTTTTGCAATGATTTGCAACACTGAATTAAAAATAAACAGATCTGGTTTCATTCAGGGAATATTTCCTTGTTATTGAAAAGCATCATTTCTGCACTGTCCCCTGATTTTTTAATTTTTTTTTTTTTTTTTGGGGGGGGGGAGGGGGAAATCCTGGAGACTCACAGCTCATCCGAGTCACTGGGAAACAGCTCATGAGAAACGCAGTCAGTCGTGGAAGGACAAATCCCTGACTTCCACCCTACAGCTGAACACGGGCACCTTCCCAGCCCTGCTGCCAACCCTGGGTCTGGAGAAGCTGTTCGGATGCTTGTGGTCCAGAGAGCCCCCCAATCCCTCTGCTTTTCCAAGAGGAAGATGAGCTACTGGGACAACTGGAGCAGCCCGTGCTGGTGGGTCAGGGGTGTCACTGCCTGTTGCCATTGCAGGGATCTCCTGTCATCCTTTTCCCCACTGATCCTGATGTGTTTTTTCACTCCCAGCTCTGTGGTGGATCTTGGGTGAGTCAGCATTGCCCTCTGTGGCTCTTCCCCTCTCTACTTCTCAGCACCCGCTCGGAAAGCCGGAATCTTACTGGAGGACAGGAAGCATTTGCTAATGCCCCATTTAATGCACATTTTTCTAAGACCAACGGAGGAGTTTGAGGGGAAAATGCCAGAATTGCAGGAATTGCTCATTTCATTTCCTGCGGTTTCATAATTTTCCTGCTTACCAATTCTGAATTTCACGAAGCTTGTGGTTTTCCAACAGCCTTCGTCTGTGGGGAGGATACATTTCAGTAGCATACTGAGCTGACATGAAATCCCAAACAAAAATAATATGACAGCAATTGGCATCCTAAGCTGTATGAGAAAGAAACACAAATACCCCGCTGGCTGTGCTTGGCCCGGGCAAGGCAGCAAAACAAAACATCCCAGTGTCCCAGGTCACCTCTGAGGGTGGGAAATGGGATCACCTGAGATCCTGGATCCCCATCTCCCTGCGGATCATTCCCAAGCCTGGGCTGGGACCTCACCAAGATGTGTCTCCCAAAGTCCTGCTGGAATGACACTTGATTAGATACAGGAATAGCTGCTAACATCTTCCTCTGGAAAGTGTTGAAGAGTTAGCTTGTGTTTATTCAAAATAAAGTCTCGGAGGTGAAGAGAAGCCTGTTGGTGAAGAAAATATGTAAGTGAGCTCAGAATTTATATCCTGCCTCTATAAAGCTGTCCAGAATCTGGGGATCTTTGCTTTGTATACTCATGTTAAAATAATTTTCATTCTGTTAAATGAAAAGTGCTTTAAGTTTGGCAGGCCTGAGCTGCTCATGCTCTCACCACTTCATAAATATTACTTTATAATAACAACTTGGAATAAAACAAAAAAAAAAAAAAAAGGGGGGGGGGGGAAGGGGGCAGGGGGAGGGCCAAGGGCTAGGCCAGCTCTCCTTGTTGGTTCTGGATACCTCTGGTCATGATGTCAGCTGCCCTGACACAGGCTCTGCCCAAATCATTTCCACATGTGGAGCAGGGCATGGGCTTTACCTGGACTTTCCACTTGTTGAGTAATGCAGTTTGCAGTCCTGGCCCTGCTCCTGCCTGGCTTGCAGGCTCCTCTCTGTTTTCCTGTTCAGCAGTTACTGATATTGGACAGCACAATTTCATCGAATAATCTTCTTTTTATTTCCCCCATAATTTTTGAGCCTCGAAATAAAAATTCCTTTCACACTTTCCTGAATCCCTGATGGAATTTCATTCAAAGCCTGCAGTCACGGGAAGGGGGAGAGGATGAGAGGATGAGCTTTTCCCTGGGACAAAAACCAGAGCCCGTGTAAGGATGGAGAGAGGTGGTCCTGTCCCTGCAGGAGGGGCAGTGAAGTGACCAGGCTTCTCCCCACAGAAGATGCAGTGACCTGGTTGAGGCTTCACTGCAAAACTTCATCAGTGGCCTGAGAGCCCCTGCTTGTGTCCTGCAGGTACCCAAGGTGACCCCTGAGGGCTGGGGACACCCCCTGCCTCCCCTCTGGGCAGTGGCTGAGCCCTCCTGTAGGGAACACAGAGGGACAAAGTGGGGACAAGCCCAGGGCACGGCTGTCCTGCTCTGCTGGAGCACTGGGAACACTCTTGGGGACAACAACATTTCTGATGACCCCTGGAAAGTGTTCACCAGCCCTTGGAGGGGCTCAGGGGGTGATAAATGCCCAGAGTTCTGCCCCTGGCCCTGCAGAGCTGCCTGGGGGCAGGATGTGACCCCCTCTGGAGGCCTCAGGGAGGAGTTTTTCTCTCCCCCCCTCTCCCTCCTCAGGGCTTCCTACCCCTGATTTTAATTATTCTGCCCTGTGAAGTGGTTTGGGGATGCAGCTCCTAGGAAAGGTAGAGCAAAGCAGAGCCCAGCTGAGTGCTGAGCAGCAGCAGGATGTGTCCACATGTGGCAGATGTTACTCACATGGCAGAGCCCTTTGTCTGGGAGGACTCAGCCACAGACATGGAAGAGCTCACGGAACAGCTCGGGAGCTGAGCAGGCGCTAGAAAACAGCAGATATTGGCCAAAACCTCGAGAAATGTGTGGATAATAATAATTCTTTGCAAACATCTAACACAAGTAAGCGTTCCTAGCATGGATTGGACACGAAGCAGGAGTTCTAACCCCAGCAGAGAGCTGATGCTTTGGCTTGTGAGCTCCCTGAGGTTTCTGTGGGTGCCCCGAGCTGATGACCCTGGGGTGGGTGTTACCAGAGGACCTCAAGCTGCTCATCACCCAGCTAAGGGGTAGGTTAATAATCAGCCTGGCCCTGGCTTTTACATTGGTGGAAGGGAGATCTCTGAGGATTTGGCTCAGCACAGCCGAGGATGCCATGAGCACAGAGTTTTTCTCAGTGCCAACGAGTCTAACCTAATAAAAGGGGGAAATTTCCACTGACCGCAGGGGAGCGGGATGGTTGAGACAGAAAAAAGAGGTGGAAAATTATTTATGACAGTGTAATTGCATTTGAGACAACTTGTATCCAGCCAAGATTCCACAAGAAATTTAGGAAAGAACAACTTTAGGTCAATCTGATTTGTTGTCCTGTGTGCGCAGGGGGGGGAAAATTTCCCTTGTGAAAATTGGGCTTTGCAACCCTGTAAGAACTCCTAATCAAAATTAATGTGGAAAATAAATTGCTGGCTGGCATCCCTGTCAGCAGTGGACACTCACTCTGACTCTGCCATCCTGAGACAGCTGCACATCCCAGCCTCCCCAGCCCCGCCGAGATGGCATTTTCCTCTGATTCCTTTAAAATTTGTTTTTACTGTCCCCGGGGCTGGAGGGAGGAACAAAAGGATGCCAGAGCTGTGGGCAGGGTGGCAGAGGCTGCATAACCCCAGCTGGGCGTGGAGGGGCCCCCACACCCCATCAGAGGGCAGGAGTTGGAGCTTTGAGAAATAAAAACAGTTACAGCAAAAAGCAAAGAGCTGCCTCCTCGTAAAGCCAAAGGCTGCTTGCTGTCCCCAACAGGATGGCAGAAGGACCCCAGACTGCTGATGGAGAGAAGTGTGTGGGCTCTGGAGGTGCTGTCTCTGCATGCAGAGGTCACTGGATTTCATCCTGGCTCTGGTGGAGGATGTGCTGCTAATTCCAGTGGTTAATTTTATTCTGCGCCATTTCCCTCCGTTCTTTGGTTCAGAAGATGAAGACTAAACGTAGATTTTTAAATTGTCCAGATTTCAGATATTGCCCTTGGGAAAGCTTCAGTCTCATCTTTTGTTTTCGTTTAGGGTTTTTTGCAGGTCTGCAAATGTGTTTGTTTTAATAATGCAGCTGCAGGACAGATTAAAAACTCAAGTATCGCTGGCATTTAATATCTCTAATCCAGCAGTCAGACAAGCCTGCCGACTGCTTGCTTAATGTTCAACATCCTTTTCTGATTAAGCAAAAGGTTTGAAGTGATTATAGTTTATTTACAACAAAAGTGGACTTAAATGAGAGTTAATTCCTCCCCCTCCTTCCTCACAGGGCAGGTTGCCAGCTGCCATGTGTCTGCTCAGCTCCCTCTGCCAGAGCATCCTCAGAAGCCACGCGCAGATGTTCCCACCAAGGGAAGGGCTCCTGGGATGGGGGACCCTGGGGATGGGGGTCCCGGGGGTCCCAGCTCACCCTGTGGCTCTCACAAGGCAGCTCCCTTGGGTTGGCACCCCTGTCCCCCCCACTGAACCCTGCAGAAGGCTCAGTGCTCCTGTCAGGTGGTATTGGGTGTGAAAGTTTTCGTTTCCAGTACCAATACAATTTATTTTTGTTATTCACTCATTTTGCATCAAATAAGCTTGAAAAAGCAAGAGGTGAGGGGTGGCTGGAGAGGGCTTCACTTCCTCTCCACCTGTAATCCAGGACAGCAAGGAGTGAAGGGGGAAAGCAGAAGGGGTGAAAGTGGTGAAAGAGCAGAGGCAAAATCCCCTCCCCAAGAGACTGAAAAATTCAGTGTATTTTGATTTTGTTTTCTAGTCAAAATTAAAACACTTCCAATGGTAGCTGAGAGATAGGGGAGGTTTTTTCAGCAGCCATCAGCATTTGCCAGAATATAGAAAACAAAAGCTGGAAGGGTGGCATCCAAGGGCTCTTCCCAGTTACACCCTGGGGCTCCCCAGTGCCTCCCAGTCCCGTGGTGCTGGTGACAGCCGGGGTCTCGTGCCGGACCCCTTGGTGCTTGCCAGAGCCTGCTGCAGGTGCAGGCCCAGCTACAGGCCTGGGACAGGGGAATTCTTTGGGAAATCTCATTGTAGTTGGCAGGTCCATCACTGCTCTGTTACGGGGGTGTCATTTCCCTGTAAAAATGGAAAACTGCTTCTCCCCACGAACCTCCAGGATGCGGTGAAACCCCCCCCCCGGGAGGGCATCTCTGAGCTGGGAGGTGCTGGAGGTGACCCTGGTGCAGTCAGGGCTCTGCCTGGGGAGGGATTTGGCATTTCCCAGGAGCAGCAGCAGCTCAATGGGCACAATGAGGCCGGGGGGACCCCGCGGGCAGCGCCCACATTGGTACCCAGAGGATCAATGGAAAGCCCGGCTCTCACCGGCAGGGAGTGGGAGAAAGAAAGACACAAAAGCTGCAGAGAGTGAATAAACTCAATTAGATCGCTGTAATTGCAACAAGAATTAGTGTGGGGGTCGGGCACATGTGCCGTCTCGGAGCAGTAATTAAAAGTGCAGTGTTTGCCACGCTGGGGAGGTGGCCTGCTGGGTCCCAGCAGTGCCCTTTGAAAAGCTCCATGATGGAGCTTCCAGGCTGGATAAATACAAATGTCAGTGCCTTGCAGCCTGTGGGGGGACTCTCAATCCACGGCCCAGTGGGAGAATCCCCTGCTTTACATTCCCAACAGTTGGGCTAATTTCAGAGTCAGGCTTTGATGTGCTTTGGGGAGCCCTGTGTGCTACACACTTTCCCAGCGAGCTGCCCCCTCCCTTTCTCAAATGCTTTATTAATTTTCTCTTGTGGTTTTTTTTATCCTCCCTTTCTCTTGGGCCTGCCTGCAACTTTTCTTTTGTGCTCACACAGCGGGGTTCATAGTGGAGAATTTACATCATTCTGAAATATATATAAAGAAGGGATAAAAGAGGAGACGTAGGAACCTGCAGAGACCACGGCAGCAAACAGTCCTGGGACCCCTGGTCCTCTTCCTCTGGCCACCAGCCCCAGTGCAGGTAACACTGGTTTCCTCATCTCTGCCACCAGTGAGGGGTGATGATCCCCTGGGGACAGCAGAGGTGACAGGGGGCTGCTCGCTCTTGGGGCTCAACCCTAACCCAGTGGTCCCGTGGTCACCAGCCCATGGCCAGTAGCCACCGGTGGGGCAGTGGTCCCAGCAGGCTGGGGGTGTGATGCTGGGTGGCAGGCCAGGGCAGGGGATGCTCCCAGCCCCCCCAGACAGCCCTGGCACAGGGTCTGTGAACCCTCCCTGGATGCCACCCCGCTGCGGGGCAGCGGCGACACCCGCACGCCGGGGACACGCAGCTCCTCCTGAGCTGGCACCCAGCTCCTTCCCTGGTTTTTATTATCAACTGGATTTGGCATGGAGGGGATTCTCTCCCCACATCCCGTTGGCACACAAAAGGCTCAAAACCCAGCGAAACCATTGTTTGTGCTGGAAGGGCGGGGACCAGGGTGAAAAGAACAGCATGTTTCAGAGCCCAGAGCTAGGAACCAGCAGAGCATCTGGAACAGCTAGCGGGACAGGGGCGTTACGATGAAATAAAAATGGGGGATTACAGAACCCTTCCCTGGCTCTGACATACACGAGGGCAGTCACGGCACATGCCTGAGCATGCGGTGCAGGGGATTCCTCTCCTGCAGGCCTGGAATAAACAGGATTTTCAGCAGGAAAACCCTGGGGACGATGCGGCCGCACGGAGGAGCGTGGCTGCATCTCCCACCCACAGCCATCAGCATCTCCGGTGAAAGGAGCCCTGTTCCCTGGGTCAGAGGAGCTGGAACACACTGGTTTCTGCTCCTGCACCAAGCCAGCACCTATCCAGCTCCCCAGGGGTTCTGGGGACACAGGGTGATTGGCCCTGGCTGACACTTCACAGATGGGATGGAGCTTCCGAGCCAGAAATGCAGCTTTCTCTTTTAACAAGTCCCTTGAGAGCATTCGTGCCTCGTCCCTCCAGTTCCTGCTATTCAGAGGGAACTGGCAGGACTGGGAAGTGCAGCTTTTGCAGAGATATACAAGTCTTGCAGAAAAAAAAAAAAAGAAAAAAAATCCTACTGTTTGAGGACCTCAGCCCTGTCCCCTGAAATGTGCTGTTTTCATTAAGGCAGTGAAATCGGATTTCAAAAAAGCCAGGCCTTGGATGGAGGCCCTTGATTTGGGCCTGATGAACCAGATCCAGAAGCAAAACAAAGGCTGTTTCCACAATGGTTGGAGGGAAAGGGAACCAGTCCAATTGCAAAACTTGGATCCTGGCACCGAGGGAGTCTTTGTGTGTGAGACCTGTGGCAAGGGATGGCAAGGACTTGGGGAAATTCAATACTCACCCAGCTCATAAACAGAAAACAAGGAAAATAAACTTGGGCAGATGGGAGAAAACAGGGAGCTAAGCCGTGGATTTCTTGGCTGGAAGAAAGACTGCCCATCCCAGGACCCATCCCAGATCCCATCCCAGAGCCCATCCCAGATCCCATCCCAGGACCCATCCAGAGCCCATCCCAGAGCCCATCCCAGGGCACATCCCAGATCCCATCCCAGATCCCATCCCAGATCCCATCCCAGATCCCATCCCAGGGCCCATTCCAGGGCACATCCCAGAGCCCATCCCAGATCCCATCCCAGGGCCCATCCCAGGGCACATCCCAGGGCCCATCCCAGGTCTTCCTGAGGCTGGGAGGGCACTGGGCAGAGCAGGGGTGGTGGGAGCAGGGGTGGGGGCATCACAGGACCCCCCAGTGCCACCGGGTGGGAGCAGGTGTGGATGGGGGGAAGGGGTTGGATCCCCCTCTGCCATTTCATTGTGGCAGCTGGAAAAGCCTTGGCCGTGGCAGTGCCAGGGGTGGGATGACGAGATGGGAATAGGAAAGAAAAGAAGTTTCTGTGCCAGCCTCCTCCCAGTGCCCACTGGGGCAGGGGGCAGACGGATGGATCCCTCCCTTCCCCCAACCCACGGGGTTGTGAAACACCCGGAGCAGCCCCAGGTCCTGGCTCTGCCACCCCCTCCTGCCCACCCCCCAGCTCCTGCCTGCCCCTCTGCACCCTGACAGGTCGGGGAAGGGGGGGTGGGAACAGAGGAGCAGCCCCACAGATCCTGTGGGACATGGAGGTGAGGATGTGGGAATGTGGGGAGAGCAGGGAAGGGCTGGGAGGGACTGGGCAGCAGTTAAAGGTTCACTGAAAGAAATGACTTTTGAAAAAAAGCTTTTGAGAGACGGAGACGATGACTCCACAAAACCTCAAGGCTGCTGCCAGCCGATGCTGCCTTGTTCAAAAACACAAGAACTGATTCCCCTCTTGGCCACGGAGAAGACAAATCAGTATCCAGACCACTCGTGGACCACAGAGGGGCAGTGGAGATATGAGACCTGTGGATTCATTGAATTCCCCCACAATCACAACCCTACATTTGCAGCTCCTGACTTCCAAAGCTCAGTGTCCTGCCTGCCATCGAGTCCTGGTGCCACACCAGGCACCGTCCTCAGGTGCACCCTGGGGTGACACCAGAGGTGCCCCAGTATCTGGTACTGGGATGCTGGAGCATCCCAAGCTGCAGGCAGCTGCAGTGCGGGTAGGGAAAGCCTACAGGATTTTTATGTTCTGACAAGTTCCCGTTCCTTTGGCTCAGGAAGAGAAGCAGAGTCCTGCCCTCACATCAGGCAAATACCATTGTTTATTTCAAGTTTATTTCAACTGCTGCCTCATCAAAGCAAAGCACCAGACAACAGAGAAGCACATCTGAGCCAGTGCCACCAAACCCTTGGAACTGGGGAGGGGGAATGGGGGGTCCTTGTGCCCAGTGCTGTGTCCCCAACCGTGAGGGTTTCAGCCCCGGACCCCAGACTGATGGATGGAGCCTTTGCCTGTTTAAACCAGCAAAGCCAGACTAAAGAAATCCAAGCCAGCCACCTACTGCTCCCTCTCGGAAATTCAGAGCAGCATCACTGGTCTGACCCTCCCTGCTGCCAGAGAGTGGCACGAGAAATAATGGTGATAAAACACAGTGTGTGCTTTGCTGGAGGAAAAAAAATCAAAAATCAAAAATCACGGGCCAGTATGAGAAGCACACGTGAAACAATATTTTAGAAGAATATGTCAGACATGCTGGCCAGCCATTAAATTTCACAGGTTCAGTTTAAGAACTTCAGGAGATTGTTGGCATTGCCTGAAAGGGAGAAGAAAATGATAAACACATGTTAGGGGCTCTGAGTGAGATGCAGAAATCTGGAGGATAATCCTTATTGCTATTTGAGGTATAACCAAATAGCCACAATAAAGAATTCCACTCACCTGCCTGGAGAATGACTGGCTGGGACCTTTAATGTCAGCAAGATTAAAAACATTTCTTTGGAGTGAGCAGATCAGCTATTTTCTGAGGACCTCACCCCCTTCCCTCAGCCAGGTTGGGTCCCACTGGGTGCTGGGACCTTCAGACATCCCCAAACGCTCTGTTCCCAGGCACAGGTGATGCTGAGCTGCCCTGGAGCCAGGAGATGGGATGCTGGACCAGGGAAATGCCAGGACATGGGATGCTGGACCAGGGAAATGCCAGGACGTGGCTCTGGAAATGCAGCCATGTAGCTGTGGTGGGAAAGCCAAGGAGCACGGTCAGCTGGGGCTGTGGAGCCTCTGGATCCAGGGAGATTGTTACTATACTTCAGATTATATAAATAACTCGGTGAATAAAACCACATGTGACCACATTCTGTTCTCCATCCCTCAGCACACAGGCTCTTGCAACACTTGTTTACTAGGGAGCCTGTATATAAAGTGAAAATAATTTGCTAGGTCTTATGTTTCCACTTTAATTCTCTGTGTATAAAAAAAACCTGTGAATTTGCTAATGGGCTTTGAAAATGTATTTTTAAAGCTAGGGCAGCACGAGTCGGTGAGTTGTTACAAAGGATTACAGAAGGAGCAAGGTTTGTGAGAAAAATTATTCCCTGGAGAAAATCTCTTAACAGCAGAAAGGCCAGGGCCTGTTTCCTTCCAAGAAAATAAACACATTTCTGCATCCAAAAATCAAACTTCATTGCAGGTATGAAGTGAGCTTGTTTGTTCTCTGGTGTTTATGTGCTTCCCTTAAGCCTGGGGGTTCAGTTAACATCTTTGAAGGCCAAACACACACTCACAACTTCTCTTCACAAAGGGAGATTCCTGTTGCATCTTTAGAGCACACTTTTGGACAGAGATAAATGGCTACGAGCTTTGGGAACGTTAGAGCCAGATGGCCAATTGAGATTTCTTTGTACAGTTCTGTATTTAACTCCAGAGCTGATCTTGCATAAAAAATATTTTTTTTTTTTAGCATTTGCTACGACTTGCAGAGCTGGGGAAACCTCTGGAGCAGACAGATTTGCAAATAGTCTGCTCTGAGGGGCCACAACCCTTCGGCTCCCTCCTTCCTTGTTGTTAAAGTCTTTTTATTCCCAGAGCTAATTCTGAGCTTCTGGTTTGCTGGATGTTTTTTTGTTTAACGATGTCTGTGTCTGGGTGAGCAGCTGGGGACAGGGCAGTCTGCTGGGAGGGCTGCACTTCTCCAGGTAATTCCTTGGGATTTCCCATTCCCAGCCCAAACCTCCCGTGAGCTGCTGAGCAGGCTCTGAAATTCCCTTCAAACGTCTGCTAATTCTTTTTGCTGGCAGCCAGGCACACGGGGTGGGAAGGCAATAAGTGATGATCAGATTTATAATTTTACAAGTTAATTTTACAAGGTCTGCTGGGGAAATGCCCTTCTCATGCTCTGCCCCACACCGATGCTCCGGATCACTGGGGAGGGCTCCCAGCGGCTGTTTCCTTCCCCCTTTCCTTCCCTCCTGCTTTTCCATGGAATTCTCAGTCCCTGGGAGCTGTGTCCATGCCCAGACAGTGACACAGCCCCTGCAGGGTCAGATTTTCAGTCTCAATAACCCAGCACATCTCCTGCCCCTGCACCATTCTCCCCCATTTCCCAGCCACCTCCTCGCTGTCTTCCGAGAGCAGAGGGGAGAACAAGTTGGATTTTGTTTAATTAGGACCGGGTTGATCAGTGCACCCCGGGCTAATGAGCAGGAAGGAGTTAAGTGATCCTGGGGGATGAGGGCTGCCACTAGGCTTGTCTGAGCTGAATGAGCTTTTAAGGACTGCCAACTGCTGAATGGCTGCAAGGAGGACCAACAACTGCATCGACTTCCAATAAGCAGCAGGCAGTGGCAGGAACACATCTGGAGGCAGTGTGCTGCAGCTGGAAATAAACCCTGGAGGTGTCAGGGCAGTGGAGAAGGACGTGTTGGCAGCAGGAAGGTGGAAAAGATGAAATTTTGGATGCTTGGGGAAACAAACAAAGCTGCCAGCCTGGGCAGTGCGTGAGAGCCTCGGGTCCCTGTTCCAACCAGAGGACCCCAAGATGCTGCTCTAGGGGGGATTGAACCAGTGAGGCCCCCCCCGGGCTGCTGCAGAGCTCCCTCCAGGGCCAGCCTGGGTGAGAAACAGAGAAAACAAAGCACAGGGGTGTCCCAGCTCAGAGAGAGGCCACTGCCCCAGGGAACTCAGTTCATCAAACACTTCCCCCCAGGCTGGAGAGGGTTTGTGGGCTGTAAGCTGTCCCCTCTCTCCTGCCTGATTTGCTGGTGTCACCAAGGGCCACCAGGGCCACCATCACCAGCTTCTCCTGACCGTGTCCTGCAGCACAGGGAATGGAGGGACTGGCTCTGGGCAGCTTTTGGAGAGCTGGGCAGCAGTGAAGCTGTTTAGAGCATTATAAATAATCTCACAAACACCTCCCTGGAGCAGGGCAGCCCTGTTCGTATGGAGGAGAAACAGCTAACTTTGAACATCTGGTTCTGTGAATTCTTATATTGTAATAAAATAAGTCTTCCCACAGATTTCACGTCATCTTTGTCTGGGCATCACTGAACTGTGAAGGGAGAAACTTTTTTTGTGGTTTTTCAGAGGAACAAAGAGTCAATATGCATCTGGTGAGGTGTCCTGGCAGCCTCCTGTGCTCAGAGCCTGCATCTCCTGCTGGCAGCTCGGCCCCGTGGCCTGGGACAACAACTGCTGACCCACAGCACCCACATGGCAGGACCTGGAATGAGATTCCAGTCCTCAAACTGACCCCACTGCAGCCCACAGAGACCCAGAACTGCAGCCCCTGGATGAAAGAGGCACTAAGAAAGAGCCTGAAGTCTGGACCCCACTTTTTTTGGCTCCTGTTCTATTGAAAGGTCAATAAAGAGCACACAACAAACTGGTCAGAAACTCACAATCCTAAAGAAGCCCAGAAAGGACCATTCCCTGCAGCTCATCCCCTGCCCTGCAGAGCCCAGGGGGGATCTGTGTGCCCTGCAGGCACTGGGGACACTGAGCTCTGTGTCCCTCCTCTGCTGGCATTTCTGCCTTAGCAGCATTGCTGATTTCTCACCCAAATGGTCACCAGGAACAGAGAGCATCTGCTCTTTGGCCCCAGGGAAGCAGGGAGCATCTGGTGGCTTTCAGGGGAGGGAGGGAGAGAGGTGCTGGCGTGGGGCAGGATGCTCAGGCTCCACCACCACTGCCTCATCCCTCAGGTGTGAGGGGGCTGCTGAGTCCCCCCCACACTGCAGGGTTGTCCAGGTGCTCCTCTGGACAGTGTAAAAGCTTCACTGGCAAAATCTGGGTCTGCTGGAACAGGTGCTTCAGCAGAGGGTCCCAGAAACCTGCTGGGAGATTCTCCCGTGCAAAGCTGAACCGAGCTGCTCGGGGTCATGTTTTGCATTAAGCAGGAGGCTTCATTCCCTCCCTGGGAGCAGATCCAGCCCCGTGCATTCCCTGGCTGGGGCAGGAGCACACAGAAAACCTCCCTGCACAGCTGCCAGAGGTCTGGCTGCTCAGGTGCTGGTTGCTTTCAGCTGTTGCCTCCAAACCTTGTGATGTCCAGGTGCTGGGCAGCCCCCCCTCTCCCTCCCAGCATCCTTCCAGGATTGGTGACCCCAGCCCCAAGGAGAAGAGAGCCAGACCCAGTGATTTCACCCCAGTCCTCAGGAGCTGAGCTGCTGAGTGGTGGGAGCTCTGGAAGCAGAAGGAAGAGCAGCGTTAGCATGACAGATTCCTGGTGAGAGCCCTGAAGGGGCAGGATTTACATTCTGTCCCTCTTTGGCTGAGAGACTAAAAGCCGGATGGAGCATAGAAATGGAATTTCTTCAGATTAAATGGTTGCAAATGTGGTGCTGCGTTGAGCCAGAAAGTTCTACACGCAAGGAATGGAATTCCTGGTTCTGGAGAGCAGTGCAGCTGTACCTGCTGCTGGCCCTGAAGGACAGACATGGCCCAGCCTTCTCATCCTGAAAATCAAGAGCAAGCAGCACCAGCTTGTCAGGGTGCCAGGATCTATCCAGAAGGATTGCAGAAAGGCAACATGTACCTTTCAGTTAATTGAATGAAGGCTGGTTCTTTCCAGGTGAATAGAAAAATTACCTGCAGATGTGACTTGAGCAGCAGTTGTTAACGTTTAACCTTTGCCCTGCAGCTCAGAATCACTAACTCATGAAAGGGAAGGAAAATCTGGCTGGGGACTCGGGGCTGCTGCCTCTGGCTTGCCTCAGAAGGAACAGACAAAACCAGGGAGCATCCCTGCTCGGAGAGGCAGAGCCCTGGGGGGCTTTCTGAGTGAGGACCCCAGATCACAGTCTTCATGGACATGGATGAGGTGACACATCACTGACTGCTGTCCCACCACAGGCAGAGCCAGGAGACCTCTTACCCCAAGAGGACAAGGTCCACCCCAGCCCCCTGGGGGTTCTGCAGGTCCCAGCTCCCATTTCTGGAGATTTCTGGAGCAGAGTTTGGCACCCTGGAGCTGAGCAGCCCTGCTGGGCCAGGCCCCCCATCCAGTACCTGCTTATTTTAAGCACATGGCTGCTCTGACTCCAGGTAACTGGATTGCCTCTCTCCTGCTGTGAAATATAAACCCAAGTTAAGCATATCTGGCCTGGGTCCTGGCACTCAGCATCTCCTGGGGCTGCTCTCCCTGTGGAAGGCAGGGGCTGTGGCTCTCGTGGACATGGAGCTCTCATCACAGCTCTCTGGACACACAGAGCTTCCCTCCATCACTGGCTTGTAACTGCAAAGCCCCATCTCCAGTTACTGCTCCTTTGCACCAGCCCATCCCCTGCTCCACGTGAGGTATGTTCCAAATGATAGCATTTGTCTTTAATAAATGGTCACTCCATAAACAGCCTCCTTAGGGAAACCTGGGCTTTGTAACTAAAACCTGATGTTTCTACCTCATTATCCTGCATTTGCTCTGAGATGAATACCAACTCATCCTCTGCTTAGGATCAACCTAAGGTGTGCTGTGGGTTTGGGTTGCTATTTATGAAATTCATCTAGATGGGTTTAATCTGTTTCAGACCCCACAGCTGTCTCCAGATCAGCAGCAGCTTGAGCTGAAACAGGGATGTTCTTCTCTTGATGGAGCCAATGGCATCACCACATTTAGAGAAGATAAAGAGCAAGGCTCCTTCCACAGCCACAGAGGCTCTGACTGCAGATTTGAGGTCCTTTAGCCAAATGTTGCCCTCAGAATGCCCTCTGGGATGCTTCATTTTTAAGGCCAAGTCTCTCCATGCTCAGCCTAAGAAGGAATCTGAGATTCACCACCAGTTTTCCTGCCTGCCACTCCCCCTCCTCCAGCCTCCAACACCCCATTCCATGGGCACGCAGCTTGGATCTCAGCATTCTGCAGCAGAAAACTGCTTCCCAGGTAAGTGACAGTTTCTCAGCCACTCAGGAGACTCCTCTTTTTAGCATCACTTTAAAATACTGCTCACCAAGCACAAAACTCACCCAGAGGATGGCAAAGCTGCAGGGGCAGTGAGCATACCTGCATCTTTTGGGGCTGAAACAGATGTAAAGCAGGCACTGAGAGATCCCTTGGGTCCAGACCTCATGTTTCAAGCCATCAGTCATGTTCTGGTGCTGCATCACTGAGATATTTCTAACAAAAGCCAGGAGATAATAATCCCTGTCCCATGAGAACTGAGCTGCTGGTATCTCCTGTGCTTGAGAGCATCAGCCTCACCTCCTGCCAAGCTTTGCAGAGATCCCTTTCCTGCCTCTGTCTCACTAGGAAACCCCCCAGTAACCTCAGAGGACGGGGAAATCAGTTTGAGGGAGGCACCAGTGATCTGTGCTACTGCTGGAGAAAGAAGATAAGGTATTGTCTGGAGTTGTATGGAGTCCTGAACAAACGGATGGGAAGAAATACAACTTTTAGCTGGACTGCTCTGCCCCCCACTTTCCCAGGGCTCCTAAACAAATATCAGTGGAGCAGAGTAAATTAATGAGGCCATGGAGCAATCAATCAAACCCCCCAGACTTGGAGATGCCCCGTTTGGGGCTACCTGGAAAGGACAAACTCCATCAAAGCTGCATCTGGAGAGAGGCAGGAGGTGGCTGCTCAGCTGCAGGGCCCCCCAGGGGGGGGATGCTCACAGGACTGGGCTCTTCCATGGATCTCTGCTCAGAACCTGTCATTTAGTTCATAGCAAATGCCCTTTGGGGATGAGGAAAAAAAAAAAAAAAAAAAAAAAGAGACTGACCCATTTGAGTCCCATCTGTTGGAGTTTATAGCTGTTCTCCTTATAATTGCCAACAGACAATGTGAATTGCAATTAGCTAATTGCTTGCTAACTTTCCGTTCTAATAATAGTCATGTTCCAGAGTTATACAAGCTTGGAGGCTGCTGCTGTTCCCTTGCAACTGGCAATAATAAATAATACCGTATTCCCTCAGCATTGCCCTTCTTTCCAAGTTTCATCCCCATGCAAATTGCTCCAGCATGTCCTAATCCCTGACGGGATGGTAGAGGCATCAACAGCATTTATTTGTTGTTTGTTGCACTGGGAGAGCTCAGCACTTGCACGATGACGTGGCACTGGGATGCTGAGGCTCACGGGTGTCCCTTGTCCCTCTGTCCTGCCAAGGTGGCAGGTCCTGGAGGTGCTTCTCCACAGGCTGGGCAGTAGGATCAAGCACCCTGCACCCCTGGAGATCCAGCCCTCCTGTCAATTTGTTTGGTTTCCTTTTTTTTCTTTTTTTTTTTTTTTTTTTTGAGTCTGTGGGGCTTGCTGCTTTCCCTTTATAGGATCAGATGGGGCCCTGGCCCCTCTAGTGACATGTTTTATTACCAGTAGCTCCAGTAATGTCAGCACAGACCTAGACTGGAGCTGTGGGGAGCACACACTGAGCAGCAGGAGCAGGAGCTGTGCAGTGTCACAGCGCAGCCATAAGGGGGGTCCTGGCGGGGCTGCTGGTGGGGCTGGGGCCAGGCTGGGTGCAGACGCAGGGCAGGAGGTGCTGGGAGCTCCCTTCCACATGGATGAACTTTCCTGTACCCCTCTCCGGGCTTTCTAATCTCCAGCTTGTTACTGCTGAGCAGATGTGGCTAATTGAGGAGCAAAGCAACAGCCTGATCCAGCAAAGTGGAGGCCAACAAAATGAGCAACAGCATTCCCTGGCGCGCAGGGAACTACTGAGCACGGCCCTGCCAGCGAGCTGACATCTCCAGAGCTTACAGACTAATCTTATTAAACTCCACCAAAAAGCCTTTTAGAGTTGGGGGAGTCGTGTCCAGCAAAAGCTGCTCTGGATTATTCCCCTGCTGCCTCTGGGGTTTTTCAGCATCACCGGGTCCCTGCAGGACCCCACTGCCCGGCACGGAACGGAGCAGCTGCCCCTCCAACCCTCTCCTCCAGTGCTCAGCCCACCTCAGGCCTGGCTCCCGGAGAGGTGACTAACAGAGATGGCAGCAGGGTTTGTTTGTGGGTCCCTCATCAGCAGAGCTGAGCCCTCACACCCCCCTGTTCCTGGCAGAGCAGGCAGAGGCTCCCCTCCTCCTCACTGCCTTTCCTTTCTCTGCAATCCTCTGGATTTTTCCATCCCTTGCTTCTCCCATCCCCTGCTCCCGCTGCCTGCCCCAGGGGTAGGTGCAGGGAGGTTATAGGACTCCTTGTGTCACCACACAGCCCAGCCCCTTGCAGGACCTGCTCTGGGGTGACAGAACTGAGCCACAGGACCGAGCTCCCCCGAGAGACCCTGTGGGAGCAGCCCCCAGCTCTGCACAACAGCCTGGAGAGTTCTTGGGGGAGAGAGCTGGCCTGGACAGCTCTGATACCTCTGTCAACACTTTCCCTTCTCTCCAGCTTGCAGACAGTGTGTACTTGGTCTCCTTTACAGTTCCTGATGGGCCAGCCACTGATTTTCTTTGAGATCAACTCTTTTCAAACCTCTTGGTCACTTCAGTTGCTCCAAGAGGAGAGG
The DNA here is from genome assembly GCF_036169615.1 of Heliangelus exortis. Classification (NCBI taxonomy): domain Eukaryota; kingdom Metazoa; phylum Chordata; class Aves; order Apodiformes; family Trochilidae; genus Heliangelus; species Heliangelus exortis. The sequence goes on along the minus strand of NC_092445.1, from coordinate 4,069,439 downwards.
GAGATGGTGGGACCCTCCTTTAAAGGTAACATTAAGAAAGGAATGAGTGATGGTATCTGGGGCTGCTGGACTCTCAGGTGCCCACAGCAGGGCTGGTTCTCCCCCCACTTCCACCAGGCAGAGGGACACAGAGCTGCAGGAATGCCACCAGAGGAACAGCTTTGCTTCCTTCTGCTTTGGCTTCCTCCTCCAACATTTTCCCTCAGCACTGGTTGATGGGTTTCAGACTGAGGGAGCATTTGGAAAAGAGCAGGAGGAGGCTGTGACACCAGGAGCAGCTGTGACACACAGCAGCTGGCGGGGTCCCTGGCTACCACCATGATGGGGATAAGGACACTGACACCAGTGGCATCTCCAGCAGCTTCCCCACTCCAGGCAGCAGAGAAGACCCCGGGCTGGCAACAGCAGCAGCACAGCATGTGCCCTGCCACCAGAATGTCACCAGGAGCAGCGTGGTGTTGGGGTCTGGCCAGGCAGAGCTGGGACACACTGCTTCCCCAGAGCATCCCCAGAGGCAGAGCTGGGACACACTGCAACCCCAGAGCATCCTCAGAACATTCCCAGTGCATCCCCATGGGCAGAGCTGGGACACACTGCAACCCCAGAGCATCCCCAGAACATTCCCAGTGCATCCCCATGGGCAGAGCTGGGACACACTGCATCCCCAGAGCATCCCCAGAGCCACCCCACGGGCAGGGTTACTCCCAGCAGCCACAACCAGGTGCTCTGGGAAATGAGGCTGCAAGGTCTGACCCAACTCAAGTTCATCTCCTGAGCCCAGGAGAGAAAAGGGAAGGTTCTGTTGTGCCTTCTGCAGAGCTGAGGCTGCTCTCTGGCTGACAAGTGGCCATGGACTATCCACAAAAATGCTCTAACACTGCCTGAACCAAATGTTTCTTCTCCACCTACCATGGTTGTTTGGGACTGGGCTGGAAAGAAAACTGCATCTTGTAGTTTTTAATAAAGCTTTTGGCAAACAGTTCAAACACTCGGAGGGGAAGCGGGAGAGAGGGTGAATTTATGGGAGCAGGAGGAGATCGTTTGCTTTCCTATGAATTGGAAAAGATTAAATAGTGTGCAAACGTTCTTGGATTCATTCCTCACGGAGCAGGATGGTCAGGAGACTCACTGCCTTGAACCTGAGCTGCAGGAAGGTCTCTCCTGCCACTGGCATTTTACAATTTTACACATTATATGCCAGGGTCAATCCTGAAGCAAGGGAAAATGGAAGAAAAATGGAAAAATGTCTGTTGTGCTCCACTTGGGGGGTTAAGGTTTGAGGTGGTGCTTCCTTGTAGATACTGCATGTTGAGCTGGTGACTCCTCAGCCATCATCAGCCTTATTTTTCAAATAATATTAGGAACTCTAATGTTTGCTCTGCCTGAGAACAAATGAGGAACTTGAGCAAAACTGCTAACCATAAAAGTTCCTGGACATCTGGAAAGGATTAGTCAGAAGGTGCTTGGGACAAGGAGTTCAGGCAAGTTCAAGAGACACTTACTGTAGGTTTGTTTCCATAGGAGGAGGGAGGAGGAGGGAAAGGGTTGGGGGGAAAAGCAGGAAGGAAGGATTGAAATAAAACCTAGGAAGAACTGGCAGATCAGATGAGTGATGAGAAGAACTGCAAGCTGCAGAGGTGTGAAGTGCAGAGCAGGCAGCCCGGGGGGCTCTGATGGGTGAGGAGGGGCTGGGTGCCCCAACAAGGGACAAACCAGGGTGACACAGAGCTGGCCTGGTGACTCCTGGTGCCTCCAAGGGCTGGCAAAGAGACCCTGCACTGAGCATGTCACACAGGGAAAGCACATCCAGGCCAGGATGAAAGTCTCAAAGAATGAGCATGAAGCCCACAGGGGCCTGTGAAAGCCCTGCTTGGTTTATGAGGTGACTCACAAAGCTTTTTATCACTTATTTCTGCCTCCAACTCAGTCTGCACTTGCATTCAGGTGCCAAAGCCTTTATCCTTTTCCTAAACACAGGCTCTTGTAGTAAAAATCAATTTTTAAATCTGGTTGAGATCCATGAGCCTACGCTGGAGCTTTTGGGATGCTTTTAAAGTCTGGAGTTCCCCACAGCAGGTCCTCATTTCTGAGGCAGAACAGACCCTGCTGCCCCAGGAGCTGACTCTCACCCCACAGGAAAACACAAACTCATCAGATACAAGTCAGATGCTCTCTATAAATGTTCGTGGGTCTTCAGACGTAGTGATTTGAGTTTGTGCTTTCCCTGTAAGTGAAGCATAACTATTTTCAAATTAATTTAGTAAGGCTGAAAATCAAAGCCTGAGATTCATGTTTCCTGAGGATTTTACTTTTACAAGGTAGCTCCAACTGCCAGCTGTATTTTATTGCATTCCTGACAGATCTCCGTGTGAGAACACTTCAGGAGCATTGCTCCAGAGCTCAGCTTTATTTTTATGGTCAGGTGTATTGTACCAGTCAGTCACAGAGCCCTGGTACTGAACTCCTCCTCCCCACACCTCCCCCAGGAGGCAGGACCAGCAGCCAGGGATGGCCACATCACAGCTGGCCATGGTGGCCACATCACAGCTGGATCTTGGGGGGCTCAGACACAGAAACAAACCCAGAGTGATTCACAGACCTTCCAGTGCCTCCTGCAGAGCCAGGGGCTGGGACCTCACTGGTTGCAGCTCCCGAGCAAGGGACAGGAGGAGCTGTTCCCCTCCAGAACTCTCCAGTCCAAAGCTGAGGTCCCACCCTGGATGTCCCCAGCCCCGGCAGGGCCCCCTCTCAGCAGGGTCGCAGTGCCCTCAGGTGGCCACAGGAACCACCTGGGTCTGGGACCAGCACCAAGCAGGGAGCACACACACACACCTGGTCCAAGCACAATTCTTTATTTGGCTTTCCATGAGAAATCATGGTTTTCTTACAAAAAATCTGGTATTTAGAGACAGGCATCCCCACTGCTTTGGGGAAATGCAACACAGGATCAGTGCCATATCCAGGAAAAAGTCTCCCTGGAGGGACCCAGCCAGAGGGTGAAGGGTTTAGGCTGTGTTTTGAGCAAGCCCTGGCAGCCACCAGAGGAGCAGCCTCTGCCAGGCTGAACTCTGCCAGGCTGTCCCTGCATCCCCATCGTTACATTTTCTTCCCCTCCTTTGCAGAGATGGGATGAAGGTTTTGCTCATCCAGCTCATCCTGAAACTGAAACAGCCCCAGCCCTGCCTGCTGAGGGCCAGCACCCAGCTTCCTGGGTGCCTCCTCCTCTGTGTTAGCTCAGGATGCACCAGGCACTGGAGCTGGATCAGAGCTGGTTCCTCCTGCCCTGTCAGGAGCCTGGTGAGCAGCACAGCTCCCGATGGTTATCCACAAACAGAGACACCTTAACAAGTGTAGCTGAGTTGGAGAAAAAAGACAAAAAAACCCATTAGTTCAATGCACTCTAACTGTAGCCAGCAGACAGAGTAATTTAACTTGTTTCTAACAGCCATACAGAAATAAATAAATCAAACTAACTCAGTGTCAGGGTTCACTGAGCCCCTGTCACCCTGTGAGGACATCACTGCCTGCCATGCCCGGAATCACCCGTGAGACCCCCAGAGCAGGGCACAGACCACCTGCAGCCCCCCGGGTGCGTTACCTTCAACAACATCTCCCCTGTAGCGCTCCAAAATCCTCTCCCAAGCCTGCGGGAGAGCTTCCATCTCCTCCAGGCTGTCACAGCTGATGCCGCGCAGGAGCAGCTCGCTCTCCAGACACCTTCGCGCCCGGTAAGGATCACAACGAGACACCGGCCCCCTCCCGCCGCCCGGGGAAGCCTCCCGCAGCAGGATACAGGTGCCGGTAGTACCGCTCCACGTCCTGCAGACCCTCCAGGGCCTCGGCCAGCGAGGGGCAGCGCGGGCCCCGCCGCAGGGACACGGCCAGACCCAGCTCTGCCGCCCGCTCCTCGTACAGACCCAGCACCGCGGCCACGCCGGCACCCACCGCATCGCGCACGGCCCGGAGCTCCGTCCTGCACCGCAAAGATGGAAGTGAGCGGCGGTGCGGCTACGGCACGGCCCCGGTACGGTACCGGCACAGCTCGGTACGGCTCGGTACGGCCCCGGCACGGCTCGGTACGACCCGGCAGGGCCCGGCCCTGGCACGGCTCAGTACGGCCACGGTACGGCCCCGGTAAAGCCCCGGTACGGTCCCCGCCGCCTCACCGCCGTCCGCCCAACTCCTCCATCACCGCCTCGGCCGCTCCGCGCTGCTTCCGCCACAGCCGTTCCCGCAGCTCGCCGAAGGTGCCCAGCGGTGACCGTCCCCACGGCAGCCGCTGAGCTGCCCGCATCTGCGCCGCCAGCCCGGACAGAGACCCCAGCAGCGGTGCCCAGGCCGCCAGAGCCTCCCGCCAGGACGCGTCCCGCGCCGCCACCGCCGCCACCCACCCCCGCAGCTCCGCCGCCACCGCCGCCACCGCCGCCATCGCCATGGCCGCCACCGGAAGCGCTGCCGAGGAACGAACGGAGGGGCCGAACCGGCGTCCTCGGCGTCATCTGACGGCGCCGAGCTCTGACTGGACCCCGCTCCGCGGCCGTTGGATTTGAACTCTGGGCGGGAGGCGACACTCCGGCTACCGACACCGATACCGATACCGAAACCAGCACCGGGACCGCCATCCCCATGCCTCCCGCGCGGAAAAAGGCTGCCCCGAGCGCGCGCAGCAGGAAGCTCGCGGCCTTCCTGAAGGATTTTGACCGCGAGGGTAAGCGGGGAGCAGGGGGGGGGAAGCGGGACCGGGACCGAACGGAACCGAACCGAACCGGGCTGATCCGTGTTCCTCCCCGCAGTGAAGAGCCGGGTTGAGCAGCTGCGGACTAACGGGCAGCGCTTGATCAAGGAGCTGGAGAACCTGTACGACCTCGAGCTCCTGCGGCTGCCCGTGGCACTCCGAGAGGTCAACTGGCTGGACTACTTCTGTATGGACCGGGACCGGTACCGGGAGGGGGCTGCGGGGCAGGGGTGGCCTTAGGGAATGGATGAAATGGTAATAAAGGAGGGGCAAGACTCCCCTGGGTGTTGTTTGAGCCCCACCCCCAGGAACGGTTCTGGGCCGCGGTGCCGATGTCCGCGGTGCGGGCTCTGCTGGGCATCTCTTGATTGTACCAAAACTCTTCTCTTTGCAGTGAAAGGAGGAAGCAAAAAGGTTCTGGAGGAGGCTGCAGCGGTAAGGACCCAGCTTCAACATCTCCCGGTGCCCCGAGCATCCCTGCGGGCACCCGCGGCTCCTCTGCAGGCAGCAAAGGGGCTGGGAGCCCGGGGGAGCAGGGGATGTGTGTAAAATACTTTTATAAATGTGTTCAGACGGGGTAAGAGCTGCCTGGGGTATCCATCAGGGGATTTGTGTGCTTATGCTGCTCCCTGTTGGTCTCTCCTCTGGTTGGTTTCCCTCCCAGACCTCTTTCATCTCACAAAATGAAAGTATTTTTCAGTTGGTTGGGGAGCAGGGCAGGGGTGAAGCAAACCTGCATCTGTCACACAAGGCACATCAGTCCTGCCTGGCACACGTGTGCTGCCACGTCTAGAAAAAGTGGAAAAGCCTCAGTCTGAGCACAAGGGGAGGTGTCCTCACTGTAAAACATCTCTACAGCTTTGGGCTACTTTCTTAAGGCTGTTTCTGTTAACTCTAATTGTCATGACTTTTTTCATTTTAGGCAGACTTGGAAATAGCAGAAATAAACAAGCGAGCAGCAGAAGTTATCCAGACTCCTTTTAAAGTCATCAAGAAAGGTCAGTTTGGTTTAAGCATTGTGACAAGTGCAGTGAGATGGAAACCCACCAGGGTTTACATTCTGTGAATAATAATTCAGTTCTTGCTTCCATCCCTCAACGTATTTAAAGACAGGAAAAATAATCCTATGTTTAGCCCTACTAGCAGAAGTAGCTCTGCCTGGTTTTATTAAATAATTCAAAGTAATGATCTGTCAGCTGTTGGGAAACTGTCTGGAAGAAAACAGACATGTGAGAAATCCTGACTGTTTAGCTTTAGCCAGAGTGAGCTAAGGGCCTTGAGGCCCAGCTGCAAGATTACTGAAAGATGAGCTATGGGCAAAAGAGAGCTGGCAGCAGAAAAGAAGAATAAGAGGATAGTGATGTAGCCAGCAGAAGTTCTGTGAGAACAGGATTTGTGGCCAAGATAGAGCCACCTGCAAGGTAGCATTAAATAAACAAGGGCTCTATATAAAGCGAGTGTGAATTGTTAATGAACAACTTCACTTTAACCATATTGGTGACCACGGGTTGTCCTTAAGCCTCCGTGGATTTTCTACAGTTCTTGCTTCCATCCCTCAACGTATTTAAAGACAGGAAAAATAACCCTATGTTTAGCCCTACTAGCAGAAGTAGCTCTGCCTGGTTTTATTAAATAATTCAAAGTAATGATCTGTCAGCCATTTGGATTACATTGGGATTTGGATTTCAGAAGCAAAGTGTTGCCAAAAATGCTTGTTGTTGTTGACTGTTTACCTGGGCTGCTAACTAATGATGTAAAGTTATTTGTTTCCAACCTAAATAATGCTTTCTCTTTCTAGTGGAAAAATCTAAACAGATAGATGAAGTCATTGAAGAAGAGGCAGATGCTCCTCTGCTTCCACAAGCAAAGAAAGCAAAGCATGACAGTCAGTGTGCTCCAGAGCTAGAGGCTGAAAGCACCCAAACAAGAACTGGGAAGGTAAATACCTCCTCTTGGTGATGACTGCATCCCCAGGGCTTTCTGGGATGGTGCCTGTGATCATGTAGCTCTCAGATGGGAGTGGAAAAACTGATTTGGTGATGAATGTGTGTTACAGGTGAAGGCATCCACTAAAAAAGTGCCCGTGTCCAGGAGCAGGAGGCCTCCTTCAGCAAGAGTGAAGCGTATGAGCAAGAGGTAACAGGGGGGCTCTTTTTTCACTGGATTTCAGAAATGAAGAGCAAGTGTGGGATGAGGTTTAGCAGGCTGTTTTGTGTAGTTGTGCCATACCATGGGGGGGAAAAAAATATCAGTGATCTGACAGTGAATGGAAAACTTCCTCTCCCGTGGTGACCCCTGCTGTCCCCAGCTCTGGGGTTTGCCTTGGATTAGTAAGAACCTCTGGTTTGCTGTGTACAAGCATTGATAAGACAATGATAAGCATTGATAAGGTAATGCTTGTACATTTGTTAAAACTATTCTTACTTATTTCCCTCTCACAGATCAAGCAAAAGCAACTTCATCACTCCAGCTAATGGCAGAGCTGTTGATCTCTGTGCTCGGGGAGGCACCTCCATGGTCACACCCAGGTTTGATTCCAGGTTTGTATTCCATTGCTGTGTGTTTGTACCTGTCACCTCTTTGCAACATAATCCTTAGTGGCTTTTTGAACCTGAAATGAAAGCCTCTCAGTCAAAGTGCTTTGAGCTTACCTGTAACTTCTTCCAGAATTTTCAAGACCCCAGGTCTGCGCACACCCGCGGTGAACGAGCGTGTTTACACCATCTCTGCCAATGGCAGCCCCCTGGCTGACAGCAATGACATCTTCATCACTGTCCCTGTTGGAGGAGGGGAGGTAAATCACATTTTTTATTCTGTCATCCTGTGCTGAAGGGAGAGCTTGTAACTTGGTGGGGGCCTTACCCCTTCCCAGTCCTTCACTTCTGTCTCTCCGGTTGTGCCACTGCAGTTCAGCAGGGACTGATCTGGCTTAAAGAGAATCTCAAGAGATTTGTAGCTGGGAGTGGGAGCTCTTTGAGCTGGTCAAAGCAGAATGGAGGATGATGTGCATTGCAGTAACATTTCAAGCAGCTTCTGCTGGCATTTTTGTTGATGTGCCACAAGGAAGGTGTGAGATCAGCTCCTGGCCAAGCTGAATCCAGTTCTCTGTACATGGTCTCCCACTAAGCTTGAGTTTTTATTACCTTTTTTTTTTTTTTTTTTTTTTTCTGGCTAGTACAGCTGACCAAGCAGAAAACCTGAGATTTTTTTGTTTTTTCCACAGAGCATTCGTTTAGCAGCAAGTGATTTGACCAAGAAGAATCTTCTTCATCTGAATCCAGAAGCCCAAGGAGTTATGAAGCAGCTATCAGTAAGTCTGTTTTTCCAGCCATGACCTGCAGTGTTGTGACTCTGTCATTAGTAACTGGACTGCTGAGCTATAATAGGAACTCCTTTCCCCCCCTTCAGCTTTGTCTTTTATTTTGGCTCATGTCAAGAAGCATGAACTGAGAAGGGAAGGAAGGGGGGGAGCAGCTTAACATCACAGCTAGCTTAAGAAAAACTGCATAAGCCATGTGCTGCTTGAAAAAGAGCTGCTGTCAGTGTCTCTGAATCAAAACTGAAAGTGTCTTCTACTTCAGGCAGAAGCTGTGTGGGACAGGAGTGTCTCAGTGATTGTTTTCTCTTTCTAGGTTCGTCTTGCACAAGCTTGCAGTGGTGCAAAAACCCACAGATGAAACCTGGTGAACGTGGCCATCCCTCTGTACATGTAGAAAGCTGCATTTAGGACTGCTGCCTTTATTTCTTTTGCTAATTTGCCTTCCTTCCATTAGTTTGGATTAGAATGAAAGAACTGATACTTTTTTTTTACCTATAATATGTAACGATATTAGTAATTTTTTTTCCCTGAATAATAAAGGAAATAGAATAGATTGTATTTTTTTAAGGCTGGGACCAAGATAGAGTTTTCTTGGGCTTGCAGACCAAGCTGTGTAGAAAGGCTGTTGTGGTGTCTTGCAGAAGGCAGAAGCAGTGACTGGAGTCTGTATCTGCCTGGGCAGGGAAAGCAGCAGATGAGCTGTGTTGGGCTTCATCCCAGGCACCTCCTTTCTCTGCACAAGTGCTTAGAAGACAGTGGTTATCTCAGAACAGTGCCTGAGATACCCAAAAGCAAGTTACTGGTGCCTGGGACTAAATGGAAACCTCCCTCTGCAGTTCAGGATGCTGCCATGAGTAGCAATCCCTTTGTTCTTATGGTAGCCATGACATTTGTAACAGTCCTTGAGAGTTTTATAGTCAGCTCGTGCATTTTACTGGTTTTAAAGAAATAAAAGATCACAAATCCTTTGACTCAACAGTATCAATCAGCTGAGACTGCTGCTTCACTGGGTGACTGAGAGCAACCTAAGAGCTACTGCAATATCCCCAGTGTGAGAGAACTTTGCTTTTCCTGCACCCTCCTCAAAAACTTAGCTGTTAAAAATGACTGAGACTACATATTCTGTTAATGGTTTAATTTAATTAACAAGGTTGAAATTGCAGTGAGCAAAACAGTGCTGGGTGCATGGGGAGTCTCCACTCCACTCACACACATGCTTCTAAAACTCTAGCATTACCTTATATTGATTACAATTCTATGCATATTAAAAAGGGGTGGGTTACATATATATTCATAGGGATTACATTGTGTTATTACAATATTCATGATAATCAGAGTCTAGGGGGAGTCCTCTCTTGGGGAGATATTGGGGGGGTCGTCAGGGGGTCTTTGGATGAAGTAAGAAGTCTTCCTCAAACTTGAACCCTTTACCTTTCTTGTATTCACAAACTTCATTCTCTTGTTACAGAGCAAAATTAGACCCTAGCCATAATTTTTCCCTTATCTGCTGGTTGTGGCATTTTTATGCCACATGTGGCATTTTTATGTGCAGATTTCACATTCTTTTGGTGCCTCCTTAGCCTTGGCAGGGCCTTGTTTTAAGAACAAGGCCCATGCTTCAATTATCACCAAGACAGAAGTTCCTCTCGTTAAGGCCTTGTGTTGCTTACACTGATTTTTGTGGAAAATTACAGGTCTCAATTGCTTTGTCTAGCCCCATATTCACTTTCTTCTAAGTTTAATTCTGAATTTCCTGGTTAGGAATTCAAATTCATTAACATCATATATTACATTTGCTTTTCCTGCACCCTCCTCAAAATCTCCAGGAGAAGCAGCACTCCTGGAACTGAGTACAGAGAGGGCAGCAGAAAGCTTGGATTAGTCAAAACATTGTTTTGCTTTTCTCATCTCAATTAATTCCATGCATTCCTTTGACACAGCCAGAACAATTAATGCTGTTTGAACAGAATGAAATAACTTCCTCAGCCATTAATGGTTTTTTTCCCCTCGTTGCTTATAGAAAATAAATCTTGCTTCAGTGCAAATTCATGAAAATTCACCTTTAAATGTGGCCTCTTGGGAAAGATTTATTGTATGTATATTTTCAAAAAGCAAGGGAGAAGTCTTTTGCTTTCCTGCAGCCACTCTCTTGTTTTTCAGCAGCCTGGAAAAGCAAAACTCTCTGAAGCACAAACTCTGTGCAAAATTCACACAAAATCTTGAAATGTGAAAAACTCTTCTCACTCAGGCTCCAGGGTTTCATTTTTCTTGTGAACCTTTGTAGCTGGGAGAGGAGAGGAGAGGAGAGGAGAGGAGAGGAGGAGAAGGAGAGGAGGAGAGGAAGAGGAGAGGGAGAGGAGAGGGAGAGGAGAGGAGATGGGGAGGAAGAGGAGAGGGAGAGGAGAGGGAGAGGAGAGGGGATGGGGAGAGGAGAGGAGAGGGAGAGGAGAGGAGAGGAGGAGAAGGAGAGGAGGAGAGGAAGAGGAGAGGGAGAGGAGAGGAGAGGGGATGGGGAGGAAGAGGAGAGGGAGAGGAGAGGGGATGGGGAGAGGAGAGGAGAGGGAGAGGAGAGGAGAGGAGAGGAGAGGAGAGGAGAGGAGAGGAGAGAGGAGAGGAGAGGAGAGGGAGAGGAGAGGGGATGGGGAGGAAGAGGAGAGGGAGAGGAGAGGGGATGGGGAGAGGAGAGGAGAGGAGGAGGAGAGAGGAGAGGAGGAGAAGGAGAGGAGGAGGAGAAGGAGAGGAGAGGAGGAGAGAAGAGAGGAGGAGGAGAAGGAGAGGAGAGGGAGAGGAGAGGGGATGGGGAGGAAGAGGAGAGGGAGAGGAGAGGGGTTGGGGAGAGGAGAGGGAGAGGAGAGGAGAGGAGAGGAGAGGAGAGGAGAGGAGAGGAGAGGAGAGGAGAGGAGAGGAGAGGAGAGGATGCTTGTTCTGGCCTGGGGATTATCTTCAGTTCCTGAGCAGTGTTCTGGGTGGCTCATCCAAAATATGTAAAATGCAAGAGAGAAGCTGATAATCCTTCCTTCAGCAGGGACACTGAGATGACAACATCTGGATGGGTGTAAGAGGACATTCAGAGGATAGAACTTGTCCTCTCTAACTTTGTCTAAGATTTGTTTATTTCTGTGTTAACTGTCCCACTGTTCTTCTCCTCCTTGGTTGAAGCCTCTTTGAAGGGGCTTTTAAATGAGGATTTTTATAGGGAATTTTTCTAGGTGTGGAAAATTGCTGCTTTTGGTAAAATCCAAAGCAGATTTTTGGTAAAATCCAAGCCTAGAGCATGATTAAGAAGGAAGGCTGGAAAAGCTGCTACGAGAGGTAACTTTTGCATTGTGTAAATCTTGGATGCATCGTGTGGCATGGAAGGAAGCTGCCAGAACAGGATTTATACAGGAATTTTCTTTAAAATACAAGCAGGTCAGTGGTGCAAAGCTCAAGCGTGTGCCCTGTGCTTGGGAATGGGAATTTCAGAGGTTTTGGCAGCTTCAAAGTCCTAACTGCAGGTGGCAATATTGTAAACTGCTAAACCCCAAGTACCCTTGTCTTGCCAGCATTTAGTGTAGTTAATGTGCTAATTAAAACCCAATTAGTGAAGCTGTAAATAAAAGTAAAACGCTCACTTGGATACAGATGGGTAAGTCTAGATTATGCTTTAATTGTGCAGGAAAAAAATAAAATTAAACCTAGGATGCTTACCCAGCCTGGAGAAGGATTCTGATAGCCCTGTAGGTTAATAAGGGGTGGGGAGGGGTGGCTACAGCTGGGCTGCTCCTCCAGAGTCCCCTGGTGCACAAATGTGTGCCCTGCAATCCTGATTCCTCTGAAGGGTGAAAGGCCAGACCTGTGCTCTTAGGGGGGTGAATGCATTAATTATTCCTACAATTAATTAAATATATACACATATAGATACACACATTTATTATTATATATTCTATATTATATATAGAATAAATATATAATATATAATAATATAAAGTAGTAATAATTGTATAATATATGTTCTATATTATATATATATTTATATATTATATATTATTTTATGTGTATATTATATATAAATATATATTATAGTATATAGAATATATGTTTATATTTCTATTATATAAAATTATATAGTATATATATGTTATTTATCTCTATTATATATTTATATGTTATGTATTTTTATATTTATTAATTATTACATTTATTATTAATTATATCTATGCATTAATTATTCCTACAAAACAAATTCTTGCAAAACACCACTGAGCACCTGGAGGCAGCAGAATCAGTGGGACAGGAGGGCTTGTGACTGCATTTCCCTTGTCCCAGGTGAGCACAGCCAGAGGTTTCTCTTTGCAGAGGTGATGCTGCTCAGGCAGGGCCCCCCCAGCAGAACAGCTCCTTCCAACCTCCCTTTCCCAATTGTCAGAGCAAGTTAATTGCATCTGACAAGAATTAAAGCTCCCTGGCAGCCAATAGCTAAACCAATTCATCACCTCCATCCACGCTGCCTGCTCTCTGGGCCACTCCAGATCGTGGCTAAGCATTTTTTCTGCAGTTTTATTGCTTGTAGAAATGGTTGGCATCACTTTTGGCCCCTTTTGCTCAGCACCAGGCAGTTGTGTTTTGTCAAACCTTGAACCTTCCTCTCCAGTTCAAGGAGGAGAGGGGCAGCAGCAGGGAGCTGGCTGGGTTTGTCTGTTTGGGGATGTTTTGTTCTGTTGTGTTTTTTGTGTTATTTATTTGTGTTATTTGTGTGATTTGTGTTATCTGTGTGATTTATTTGTGTTATTTGTGGGCTTTAGGCTGAACTGTTCTGTAAACTGAGTGATGGGGAATACAGATTGAAATCTTCTCTCAGGTTGGAAGGGGCTCTGTCTGTCCCTGGCTGCAGAAGGACTGACCTGAGCTTGGCATTTGGGGGTTTTTATAGTGCTGGAAAACTGCAGTTCTGCAGGGGAAAAAAGCTCTCCTGCCTTCCCAGCTGGCTGGCACTTGGCTCATCCCTCTGGCCAGGACCCAGGGAGGATGCTCAGGGTCTGGAGCTGCAGGGTGTGGGACTCCCAAGTTGAGTCCAAATTCCTGATGGAAATGTAAAACTATGAATTTAGAGAGAGAAGGTGCAGACCAGAACCCCAGTGAGGTTCCTTCCTCAGGATGTGGCTGAACAGGGAGACTTTGAAAGAAATTTGGGTTAAAAAGAGGGCCTACCAATTATGGAAAAAAGGGCTAACTACTCAGGAGGAATTTAGGAATATAGTTAGGTTGTGTAGAAAGAAAATTAGAGAGACAAAGGCACAATTTGAACTGAATCTCGCCACCTCTGTGAAGGATAACAAAAAGTCCTTCTACAGATACATCAATGGCAAAAGGAGGGGCAAGGAAAACATCCATTCCTTGCTGGACATGGGCGGGAATATAGTGGTCAAAGATGAAGAGAAGGCTGAGGTATTTAACACCTTCTTTGCCTCAGTTTTCAACAGCAAGACAGGTTATCCTGAGGACAGCTGGCTTCTGGAGCTTATAGAAGGTGACAAGAATCTGAACAGCCCCCCTGTAATCCAGAAGGAAACAGTCAGTGACCTACTGAGCTGCTTGGATCCCCACAAGTCTATGGGACCAGATGGGATCCACCCCAGGGTGATGAGGGAGCTGGCAGAAGAGCTCGCCAATCCTCTCTCCATCATCTACCAACAGTCCTGGCTCACTGGGGAGGTCCCAGATGATTGGAATTTGGGGAATGTCACACCAATCCACAAAGAGGGCCAGAAGGAGGACCTGGAAAACTCCAGGCCTGTCAGCCTGACCTCAGTGCCTGGCAGGGTTATGGAACAAATCATCCTCAGTGCAATCGCACAGCACCTGCAGGATGGACAAGGGATCAGACCCAGCCAGCACGGGGTTAGGAAGGGCAGGTCCTGTCTGACCAACCTCCTCTCCTTTTATGATCGGGTGACCTGCCTGGGGGATGAGGAGAAGGCTGTGGATGTGCTCTACCTGGACTTCAGCAAAGCCTTCGACACCGTCTCCCACAGCATTCTCCTGAAAAAGCTGTCAGGCCACAGCTTGGACAGGGGCATCTGTGCTGGGTCAGGAACTGGCTGGAACGGGCCCAGAGAGTGGTGCTGAACGGGGCTGCATCAAAATGGCGGCCGTGGTGTCCCCCAGGGATCAGTGTTGGGCCCAGTGCTGTTTAATATCTTTAGTGAGGATTTAGATGAGGGGATTGAGTCCATCATCAGCAAATTTGCAGATGACACTAAGCTGGGGGGGAGTGTGGATCAGCTGGAAGGCAGGAGGGCTCTGCAGAGGGACCTGGACAGACTGGAGAGTTGGGCTGATCCCAAGGGGATGAGGTTCAACATTCCAAGTGCTGGGTCCTGCACTTTGGCCACAAGAACCCCATGGGGAGCTCCAGGCTGGGCACAGAGTGGCAGAAAGGGAGCTGGGAGTCTGAATTGCCAGGAAGCTGAAGAGGAGGCAGCAGTGTGCCCAGGTGGCCAAGAAGGCCAATGGCATCCTGGGCTGGCTCAGGAACAGCGTGGCCAGCAGGTCCAGGGAAGGGATTCTGCCCCTGTGCTCAGCCCTGGGGAGGCCACAGCTTGAGTCCTGTGTCCAGTTCTGGGCCCCTCAGCTCAGGAAGGAGATTGAGGTGCTGGAGCAGGTCCAGAGAAGAGCAAGGAGGCTGGGAAGGGATCCAGCACAAGTCCTGTGAGGAAGGGCTGAGGGAGCTGGGGGTGTTGAGGCTGGAGAAGAGGAGGCTCAGGGGAGACCTCATCACTCTCTCCAACTCCCTGAAAGGAGGTTGGAGCCAGGGCGGGGTTGGGCTCTTTTCCCAGGCAACTCTCAGCAAGACAAGAGGGCACAAGAGGTCTCAAGTTGTGCCAGGGGAGGTTTAGGTTGGACATGAGAAAGAATTTCTTTCTGGAGAGGGTGCTCAGCCATTGGAATGGGCTGCCCAGGGAAGGGGTGGATTCTCCATCCCTGGAGATATTTCAAAAGAGCCTGGATGTGGCACTCAGTGCCATGGGCTGGGAACCACGGGGGGAGTGGAGCAAGGGTTGGACTTGATGAGCTCTGAGGTCCCTTCCAACCCAGCCCATTCTAGGGTTCTATGATTTCTCTGAACAGGTGATGGTGAAAACTGGAAATTCAAAGCTGAAATGCATGTCTGGAAAGCCCTGGCCTTTGAGGAGTGTTGCTGAGCAGGCTGCATCTCAGAATGTGATGTTCAGTTGCAGTGTGTGCAGCCAGCAGTGAAGATATTCCACACAAATCCATCCAGCTGAGGAACCTCCAAGCGGTCTGAAAAATCTGCACACAGGCAAGTCTGACCTATCTTCTCTAACAGGGAAATAAAAATTTTAAAAAAGGTGGGTTTTTTCCTCCCCTTCTGATTCCTGATGCAACGGATGGGATTGCCTCTCATCACCTGGGGGCACAGCTGATGATGATGATGCTTAAACTTCTTTAATTTTGCCTTCCCCCCCTCTTATTTGTTGTTTTTTCAGTGGGGCTTTTTGGTAGGTGTGTTTCTGTTTGTTAGCTGAGGAAGATTTAACATTTAATTAACCTGCCTGCTTAATCTAGCAGCTGGGTATGATGTATTAATTAGAAGACAGGAGTCAGGATTCTCTGGAAGGGAACTCTGAGTCCATCTCCCCTCTGGCCACAGGGTGGGAAATCAGCACCATGAGCCCCTTCTTGAAGGGTGCCAAGGATTTTCCTCTCTGAAGGGTGCCCAGGAAAAAAAGGTGGGTTTTTTCCCTCCCCTTCTGATTCCTGATGCAATGGATGGGATTGCCTCTCATCACCTGGGGGCACAGCTGCTGATGATGATGCTTAAGTTTCTTTAACTTTGCCTTCCCCCCCCCTCTTATTTGTTGTTTTTTCAGTGGGGCTTTTTGGTAGGTGTGTTTCTGTTTGGCTGTTTATTTGCTAGCTGAGGAAGATTTAACTTTTAATTAACCTGCCTGGTTCATCTAGCAGCTGGGTATGATGATAATTAGAAGACAGGAGTGATGCTCTGGAAGGGAATTCTGAATCCATCTCCCCTCTGGCCACAGGGTGGGAAATCAGCACCATGAGCCCCTTCCTGAGGGGTGCCAAGGATTTTCCTCTCTGAAAGGTGCCCAGGAACCAGTCTGGGTCTTGGCTGAACCCTTGAGCCTCTAAAGGAGGAGAGTAAAAGAAGTATATCCAATTTATTCATAGATGGCAGCTTACTGAAAGGCAGGATTTTTTTCCACAGCTGTGCTTCAAATCAGATCCATATTGTCCACTGAACCTCATTTACAGCAAGATAATGTGAAAAGTGATGTGGTTGGCCCTTGCCATGGGATTGCAGGATGCCACTGCTCAGCTGTCACCCTGGAGCAGGGGAAAGCATCAATGGCCCCTCAAAACCCAGCAGTGGGAAACACAGCTTGCAGGGTGTGAGCTTCAGAGCAATTTCATCCCTGGCTCTGCTGAGAGCAGGGAGAAAATTCCCTATTTATCTCAGAAAATTAGTGCCCAGAAACCAGAGCTTTGCCCTCCCCTCAGCCTCATTATTACACTGAAAAATGGGATTAGGCTGAATTGCTCATTTTAACACTGCACACAGAGACCAAAATCCCAGGCACCCTCCCTGCCTCTCCAGGGACAGATTTATTGCCTGATCAGTGTAATTAATCTAATTTTCCTTAAGAAGGGGCAGGCAGTTATAGGGATGCCCTCACACCTGGTTGCTGCCCTGAAGCCTAGGCATCCCCAGCAGCCCCCCCAGTGATGTTCTCTGTATTGTCCCACTACTCCCTGAGAAAAACTGGTGAATTTTCAGCCCAGGTGTCCCTGAAGAGATCCATCTGGGAGCCCAGAGGTGGGATGGAGGGGGCTGTGTCCCCACTGCCACGGGGAGGGCTCTGCAGCTGATCCCCCCAGCCAGGGTGACCTTCCAGCCCCAGAGCCTGGGAAGCTGGATCCCGATGGCACTTGATTGATGGGATCTAAGGAGTCCTTTTCCCTCAATGTCAGCCTGCCCGGTGCTGCTGACTGCAAATGAAGGCAACGAGAAATTGGGCAGTAATCGATGCCAGATGGGAAGTGCTGCTGGAAAAAAAAAAAAAAAAAAAAAAAAATGGAGCGTGGGGCCAGGAGGGCAGCTTGGCCAGGCAGAGCTGAGCTCTGGGCTCCTGCACCAGCACCAGGACACTGGATTTCTCTTCCTGCTGCTCAATTTTTGCACATACACACACACACAAACACACACACACACACAAACACACACACAAACACACACACAAACACACACACACACACACAAACACAAACACACACGCACACACACACAGAAACACAAACACACACACAAACACACAAACACACAAACACACACACACAGATGATGGGAGATGCAGCTCCGTGGGAACCTGCAGGACAAGGAAACCACTTGCCAAGTCCTCCCAGCTCCAAGTCCTCCCAGGTCTTCCAGCACAGCTCTTGGGCAGTGCAGACCACAAGAGGGGGGTCTGGTGGGGCCAAGCATGCTACAGGGGCACTGATTTACACCCCAGTGCCCTTTGGTTTGTATGAAGTGCCAGCACTGCTCCCACCCCAGAGCTGGGCAGTGGGTGCCTGAGCCCCTGTTGGGGTGGGCACGGGGGCTGCCTTAGCACCCCAGTGACACCCCCTGTGCACCCACTGGAGGAGGGGATGCTTTGGCCCAGCCCCACAGGAAGGTGCCGTGGGATGTTTGGGCTGGGGAGGGACCAGCTCTGAGCATCCCCTGTGTGTCCTGGGAGGATGTGACAGCACCAGCCAGGAGAGGGACAAAGCTCACTATAAATAAAAGCTCTTGCAAGAGAGAACCCATTTCCCCTTCCCATTGGACCGATAATAATCCCATTATTTTTGGCAAATAACCCCTCTGGTAGTTTTTTCCTGCTTGTTGGAGGAGGCAGGCAACTCGCTGAGAATTCATTGCAGGTTCATTTCCTCCTCACGTCCCCAACTCCTGGAGGAATGAGGAGGTCCAATGGCAAAGGGGGGAGGGAGGAAACTTTGGAGACAAAGTTTGATGCTAATAGCCTAAGTTAATTGCTGATTGTTTGGAGCAGGATCGTTGGAGCCTATGGCTCACTCTGCATAATAACATCTCCCTCCTCAGCCACCTTCTCCATCTGGCACTCACCATCTGTTCCCCACAGCTCTCTCTGCCTCGTCTCAGCTTTGCTGGAGGAAGTTTCTCTATGCAGGGCTGGAGCATCCCAGGATCTCACTCCAGGGATCTTCTCATTCTGTTTGGGAGCTGAAATTATTTGCCACACTCGTAATTCTCTCTTGGCTCCACGGGTGCTGGGTGGCTGCAGAGTCACAGTGTGTTCCCTGCCTGTCCCCAAAGGGAAATGCCACCATCCCAGGACACTGTCCCCAAGCCCTGCAGGATGCTGAGCACACCAGCGGGGAGTGGGGAAGCTGCTTGGGAAGCAGAGGAGCTGCTCAGCTGTGTTTGTTCAGCACCCACCCCTTCTAGGGGCCATAAACCTTCTGGCACACGGGCTGAGGAGTGGAAATCCTGCCCTTGCTCTGCTGCCTGCCAGCTGCTGACAGGGGCACAGTGACAGGGGCAGAGCTGACACAGGGACCGTGTCCTTGGTCATGCACAGCTGCACAGCCAGCCCCATCAGATTTTTTTTTTTTTTTTTTTTTTTTTTTTTTTTTTTTGCTGCATAGACGACTCCAGGCTCCTGGGACACGACAGATGTTGCAGTTTCACCATCTCTGCATCTCTCATTGCCATGCAACTTGCTGAGCTCCTCAGGCTTCAGTGGGTTTCCTCTTTGTCACCCATCTCCAGGTCGTGTCCCTTCCCCTTCTTGCTCTTGGCTCTGCCCCAAAGCTCCTCACTGCCCTGGTGCTTTGGGCTCTGCTTACTGAGACATTTCTTGCAAAACTGGGATTTTGCTGGGGCAGGGGGAGGGATTTTATTTTACTTCTTCCTCAGGTTTCCAGAGAAAACCCAGCTGGTGTGTAAGGGACAGGGCAGCATCCTCCACCCACCGTGCATCCCACCCTGTCCCATGGCTGGAGAAGGGACAAAGGCTTCATGGGGTGGGGACCAGAGCTGCCTGTGGGGTGACAAATCACTGGTAAAGTTATTGTGGGAAGCATACACAGGCAGTAATGGAGTTGTAATGAATGAAGTGCTGTTAAAATTGCTGCAATGAGTCTGTGTGTGTTGTGAGGATTAGGACAAGGAGGTGATGAATATTGTCTATCAGCTGTGACAAAAGCCTGTCATCCCAACACAGATTTTTAAAAACTAATTTAAGGCTGAAAGAAATTCTTAAAAAGGAGGAAGGGAAATTTTCTGGGGTATATTTAGAGTCCCTTGCTAGGTAAGATGGATTCCAGAAGTCACAATACCTCCTGGGGGGTGAAGAGGACTTTCCCCAGAGCAAGAACAGCTTTGGTGGAGCTGCCAAGGAGAGCAGTGCCCAGTGATGGTGATGGGTGAGCCCTGGGTCTGCCCCTCGGGTCCTCTCTTCCCTGCTGAGGACACAGACACGTGTGTACCCTGAGCTGTTGCTGTCTTCCTGACAGCTGGAAATCTGAATTTTGATCTTGACTGTTCCCTCGGTCTCTCATTTAATCTCTCTGCTGCTCAGGATGACAAGATCATTAGAAACCCAGTTCCTCTTGCAGAGCTCTTCCTCCTGAGCAGTGTGTAACCACGCAGACAATGCCTGCAAGACAAGAGACTTAATTGTGTTCTGCCAGCATCCAGGGGGATGTCAGCGAGTCAAATTTAAAGCCAGGCTGGATGGGGGTGGGAGTTGCACCTCCATTACTCACCCAGCCTGAATGAGGTTTCAGTTTTATTATCTCCCAAAATAGCCAGTGCCTGGGAGGTGCTGATTGAAGCCATTTGAAAACATGACAACATCCTCAGGACAATAGGTGTCTAATCTAATGAAGCCAGAATGCATTAGCTAAGAGCTGCGTAAAGTGAGGAAAATGCAATTAAAGCATTCCTGGGGACAGCTGTTGACCTACGTAGGGGACACTGATATGAAGACGTCGGCAGAAGTCAAATGAAAATAAATGATCTCTTTGGAACATCCCTCAAATCAATAACAGAGCCCAAGCTGCTCCCCCAGCCCCTGCCACCCCTCTCCTTTCCCTCCCTCCCTCCCTGAGGCCGGGACAGGGCTGGGACCCGGGGGCAGAGGCTGGGTCAGGACTTGGTGTCCCAGCAGCCACGATGGAGAAGCTGTGATTAATGCCTGTGTTAATCAGCATCACCAGCAGAGAGAGGCTTTCCCCAGACAAATTCCCTTTCCCTGGGAGACTGAAATCCTTGTTGACCAAAACAGGATCCCTTCCCTTCTCGCAGAATTTTGGGTTTGCTTCTAAATAAATACTTAAAATATCTCAGGCTGCTGAATTTTAATCATCTCCTTCCTTCCTTAAAGACCAAATCAGAGGAACACCCGGGATCTCTCCACACTGCCAGATGTTGATGCACAGGAGCCAAATTTGGGAGGTTTTGTCATCAATAACCAGGGCTTTGTGCTGTGTCTTTTAGGTTCTCAGAATCCCTGACAGATTTCCTTTTATTCCCAGCTCCTTGCTGACACAGAAAGTCTGACAGTTTTGATCTGAGTCCATGGATCTCATCATCTTCTTGCATCTGTGGGTGCTGCTCTACCCTTGGGGTTTCCACTGCCCCTCCAGGTCCCTGGGCTGGTTCCTGGCAGGAACAGGGATAGGAAGAGCCATCAGCTCCCAGCCCTAACCAGGGAGCAGCCAGGGGGGGGTTGGGCTCTTTTCCCAGGCAACTCTCAGCAAGACAAGAGGGCACAAGAGGTCTCAAGTTGTGCCAGGGGAGGTTTAGGTTGGACATTAGAAAGAATTTCTTTCTGGAGAGGGTGCTCAGCCATTGGAATGGGCTGCCCAGGGAAGGGGTGGATTCTCCATCCCTGGAGATATTTCCAAAGAGCCTGGATGTGGCACTCAGTGCCATGGGCTGGGAACCACGGGGGGAGTGGATCAAGGGTTGGACTTGGTGAGCTCTGAGGTCCCTTCCAACCCAGCCAGTTCTAGGATTCTATGAAATTTCCTCTTCTTGATTGCTCCAAGCAGAGCCTGGTCACTTGCTCAGACAAGCTCTGCTCTCTTGGAGCTACATGAAGCATCTGGGGTTTCTCTCATGCAGTTCATGCACATTTGGCTGGAGACATTTTCCCCTCTCTCTTCAGACTCTTACCTGTGTTATAAATAGTCATTAAACCCACCCACTTTTGTGAGTTGCTGGCAAAAGTAACTTGCATCGAGTCACGATTCCGTGGCAAAAGAGTTGAAATTAACTGTGACAAGTTTATTTCTAGAAGAAATGTTATTTTGGGGAGTTTGATTCATTGGCCTACATCACATTTTGGTGCAGCGTGATACCTGACACTTCCCATTTCCCTGCAAGTCAAAGCTGGGATTTATCTCTTGCTGTGAGACAGCACCAGGCACTGAGAGCCACCCTGCTCCTCTTAGGGGAGAAAACACTTTGGCAACAACCTCTTTAACACATTCAGGGAACCTCTCATCCTTTGATGGGCAAATGCTGCTGTCATAAGAGCACTGCCTCATAAAATTATTTTGGGGGGAACCAGGAGCAGCCCCAGCTGCAGGCACTGGGGGCCCTGCCATGTCCTTCATCACCAAGAGGGACTCAAGGATGCTGCAGAGCTCCCTGCAAATTCCTTGCTGCCCTGCCAGCAACACAGGGGTTCTGATGGCTGCTGCTTCACATGGAGAGGTCTCTGCACATCTCTCAGACAACCAAAACACCAGAGCTCCCCAAAACTCCCCCAGCACCAAGGTGTTGCAAACCTGGGCAGCTGGGTCTGCTAACCCAGGGCTTGGGGCTGCTCTTCTTGCTGCTCCTGCCCTTTGCTGGTGGCTGCTGCCACTGCACTGAGCTGTAAGGAGCCTCTAAGGTGCCTGTCAGCCTCAGCAAGATAAAAAGGCCAAAGACCTTTATAATTGTGTCATTAAATGCCTTGCAGGCAGCAATCCCTGCTGGGCAGGAGGCTCTGCTGCCATGGGAAGTGGGAAAGCAGCAGCTCTGCCCACCCCAAAGCTGAGGGGGACCCCCACCCTCTGTTATCCAAATGCTGGGGAGCACCAGGGAAGGTAACTCCAGGCAAAAATACATCAGCTTGGCTGGGCCCTGCACTCCACCATTCACAGCCCTGCTCCAGAGCTCTAATTATTTCTTTATAGTGCCAGAGCAGCCCTGGCCAGGCTCCTGGGGAAGGCTGGCTGAATTAATTGATCAACAGAAGGCAAAGAGGCTTCACCCATTTCAAGCACCCATTTGGTTCCTTTTTCATGGCAGCTGCCACTGCTGTCAGCACTGAGACCAGGGGGTTGGACATGGGCTTTGATTTTAAGCATCCTGAGAAAAGCAGAAATGTGAGCTGGTGAAAAACAGTGACATTGAATTATTCCTAACTGCTATTGTTTGTGCAGTGTCTGCATTTAACATGCTGGCCATACACTGGTTTTTATTTAGGCAATTAAACAATTAATTACATGCCTTGTGCACTGGAACTCTGCAGTTTTCTCCCCCTGCTCAGCAGCATCCCCACAGCTACTACACAGATCCTGGGCTGACAACTGCTCCAGGATGCCAGGAGAGAGAGATTCCTGCTGCCCCAGCCCCCCTGGCCCTGCCCTCAAACCTCTGCTCCTTCAGTCACTGCTGCCTGAAATGACCCACACAGACAAGCTGGGGGAGAATTCAGGGGAGTTTTTACTTAGGTATTTGGGTACCTCATTATTGCAGTCTTTAAACATAGTGCAATAAATCCAAAATTAACAAAAATGTCAATAAATCTTTATTAGCATCTTTATTATTATTCTTGTTATTAGTTATTCCAAACCAACAGTGATTCCCTGGAGATGTCTGACTAGAGTTCAAACATGAAATGCACACAGTGTCCCTTATGACATTATATTACATTTGTTTCAAGCTTATAAAAATATATATTGGCCTCTCAAGTAGGTATTTACAGTATATAACACATGGTTAATGAATATCAAAAAGCAGCTGGAGATGAACCAACTCGATTCCAGTTTTGCTTTCCCCTGAGGGGGTGCCAAGCCCTGTAGCTCTCCCTGGCTCAGCAGACATAAAGCTGGACATGGGGGGGTCCAAACCACTTAATCTGCTCATTTTATTATTGTAAAAGTATTCAGTGTTGCAACAGGCCAAGCTAGAAAGCCCACTGCACCTTTTCTTTCTTGAAGGGAGGCCAGGGAGGTAAATAAATGCCTCTTGTATCTGCTGAGTTATAGCCAGGTCCCATCCACAGCACCATGGAGGCTGAAGAAAAAAACCCAGCTTTCTGCAACACCACATCCCCATCCCTCAGCAGAGCAAGTCAGAAAAAGTAATTAAACACTGGAGCTCTTCTGAGAACAGGCAGAGAGACTCAGATGGAGAGAGGATGCCTTCAGTTCTGATTGCCCTGCAGAATGGAGCAGGAGAGCTTAATTCAGTGGGGGAAACACCTAAGAAATGATTGAAAGATGGTCTCATTTTCACTTGGAGCACTCCAGCCACCAAACAAGTGGCAGAGGAGGCTGTGGGGCTGCAGTGGGAGGGCAGGAATCCTGCCCAGCACCAATTCCCAGCATCTGGGAACCCCAGTGGGCAGGACAAGTGTAGGAAGAGGATCCAGGATCGAGTTGGTTCAAGTCCCTGCCTAGAGAGCTATAATATCCTATCTCTATAGATAAATGTAAACATAAAGAGCACACAAATTGCACTTGACCCTTGGGATCTGGCATTTCTACCAAATGAAAGTTTCTGGTCACCTTTATCACTCTTCTGGGTGTGGAACAGCAAGATGGCAAGTGACCAACCAGACTGGACACAAGCCAGGCTTGAAGACAAATTATTTCCATTAAAAAACTAACAAAGTGACATTGGGGAATGTTGCTTAAACTGCAGAGGTGGCAGGAAGGTGAGAGCTTGTTTATCCCAAAGAGCAGCCAACTCCCTGGAGTCTTCCCAGCCCTCAGCAACCCCAGCCCTTGGCTCTGTCACCACTCAGCTCCTCATCCTCTCAGAGAAGGCTCAAGGAAGATCTGAGTCAAAGAGATTTCCAGCCACAGTGTGAGCATCTCCCTCAGTACTCATCCCCTTTGTAAATCTTTGCCTTTCGTCATTAATAATTCACTTGCAGTACTTACAGATGATAATAAAAGGCCTACAAAACTCTCTACAAGGCTGCAAAGACCCATTTAATTAACTTCAAGGAAATCTGTATTATGAAGCAGGTGTTATTTATGTCTTCCATCAGGGATCAAGCCTGCACCAGTGGGAGCTGCCAGGAATGGCAGGCAGCACTGAAGTGCTGATGTGCCCTGGTTTGTCTGGGAGGATTTCAGGGATCCCAGGGGTGCAGTGGTCACCTCTGCCCAGTCCAGGGTCCATCTGGGGTGTTTGATCCCTTGGGCATAGCCCCCTCAGACCCCAGACCCAGTGGATGCACTGGCTCTGCCCAGCCCTCAGCCTGAGGTGGAAAACCCGTGGCTCACCAAAGCTTTTCATGTCTTCCCCTGAAATTGTCTTGTC
The DNA here is from genome assembly GCF_036169615.1 of Heliangelus exortis. Classification (NCBI taxonomy): domain Eukaryota; kingdom Metazoa; phylum Chordata; class Aves; order Apodiformes; family Trochilidae; genus Heliangelus; species Heliangelus exortis. The sequence goes on along the minus strand of NC_092445.1, from coordinate 4,044,785 downwards.
AAGAGAGCCTTAGAAACAGTCAGCACCATTTGTTCTGCACTTTAGTGAGGAATATTTGGTTTTGTTCACCAACTGTGGCATCAGTACTCAGTGAAATCACACTTGGAGCGGAAGGGACCCGGCTGGGAAGGAATTTCCTTTCAGCAGAGCAGATGGGGAAAGTCACCTTCCAGAAGTTGGGCCCTGGGTGTGAGCTGAGCTCTGGTCTCTAAAAATAAAAGCAATAAAAGCACCTCGTGGGGTTGCTAGAACATGTCAGCTTGTATAAAAAGCTGGATGGATTTCACTGGTAGGATGCTGGCTATGAAAACGCTGTCAGCTCTGGATTAAGACAGTGCACAAATGTCCATCAACCCTGTTAACCTAATTACCACGTGAAATGGCACTGTTACAGTTTGACTCATCTTACAAAATGGTGCTAGGAGAGCCTGTCCACCTGGGCACACCATCCCTGTCCCAGGAATCCTCAGCTTCCCCAGCACAGGGGACTCTGCTCTCCTGCCACATGGAATGACTTTGTTGTTTGGCAGCAGCCAAGTGACTCCCACATCCCACCCAGAACCTCGAGGAGCTCACGTTGGGTCTGGATCTATTGGCTGCCTCCTCCCAGGAGCTCCAGGTTGGGGCTTGGCTGCTTCACACCTGCACCCCTCGGCCATGCATCTGGATCACCTGGGCTCGGAGGGTCTGGATCCCACTCAGGATGATTTTCTGGTGCTCTGCCACGGTGATCCCCAGGCTGAGGACATCTCTGCAAAAATGAGAAAACGTGTCAGTCGTCAAAACCAACCATCAAGTGCTCCAAACACACCCACTCCAGGGCGTGGCAGTGCAGGATCAGACTGTCAGCTCACTGCAGACCTGACGGGGTAAGAAAACCCCAACTTGTCCCTGCAACAGTCATGTGGACCCCAACAGGCAGCCAGGGGTGACAGGAGCCTGCAGCACACCAGGTGTGGGATGGTTCCTGCCCTGCCAGCCTGGGGATGGGATCTGAGTGTGTGTGGGAAGGGACAGGCAACACCACCCTGGTCAGAAACCGACACCTCAATGCCCAGATGCACAGCACACACACCCCCCCCTCCCCAGCAAGCTCTGACAGCCACGTGTCCTCCTGCCCAGTGACACCCGACTGCAGCCACGGAGCAGAGCACTGGGAGAAGCCAGGAAACCAGTTCACTTACTGGGCTGTCATCCTGGCCACCGACTCCAGGTAGCAGTAGCCAGCGGCGGTGAAGTTGTCTTTGTACCTGCCCATCTCTATGGCCTCCAGCCACTCGCCCACGGAGCTGAAGGATGGGAAAGCTGACAAGGTTCTCTGGGCCAGGGGGATGGTGGCACCGTGGGACCTGCCGGCACAGCTGGGGTGAGGGGGGAGCAGCGCCGGGCACCCCCCCCCCCCCCAATCCAGGCACCGCCGGCACCAGAACCAACCTGGAACCACCCACCTGGTGCAGGTGGAGCCGGGGCAGTGGGGGGGTCGGGGGCTCTGCAGCATCTTGCTGAGGATGCTGTGGATGTGGGAGAATTTGGGTCTCTGGCTGCGCTCCTTCTGCCAGCAGTCGAGCATCAGCTGGTGGAGGGGGGGCTGGCAGTTCAGCGGGGCGGGCAGGCGGAACCCGTCCTCCACAGCCTTCAGCACCTGCAGCACGGAGCAGAGGAGAGGATCAGGAGCTGGAGGGCAGTGAGAAAACCCCCGGGGCAAACCTCCCCCTCCTCAACCCCCCCCCCCCCAAACCCCCGGGGAGCAGCAGCAGCAGCAGCTCCTCCGCACACCATGAGCCGCGGCAACGTCGTCGTCTGCCGCGCGGCCGCCGGTGACTCACGTCCTGGTTGGACATGTCCCAGTAGGGTCTCTCTCCATAGGACATGACCTCCCACATGAGGATGCCAAAGCTCCAGACGTCGCTGGCCGGGCTGAACTGGTGATACTGGATAGCTTCAGGGGCTGACCACAGCACCAGGCTCTTCCTGCGCTGGAAGGGCGGAAAGGGACAGGAGATGTGGTGACAAAGCCACCACCGTGCCCTTCCCTGGAGTGACAGGGCAGGCATCAAGGAGGCACCTCTGCCATCAGCAGGTTTAGTACTTAAGACAAAACTTTTGCCTTGATTTGTTTTAAAACAGCCACGGGAGTGCGAGTCCTGAAATATTAATGGAAGAGGAGAATGCCTCTGGGAAGAGCTGGTGGCATTTTATACATTAATATTTAATGAAAATCCTTTCAGAGCTGCACGGACACGCAGCCCCTCCACCCTGCCTTGCTCTCCTGTAATTAGTAATCCCGACCTCGGTGTCTGTGGAGCCCTCTGGATGCACCAGGGGAAGCAGGTGACAGACACTGCAGCTAATTGTAATTAACAGCAGGGAAGCCTTGACCCCAAAGCCACAGCCCCACTGCACCACCAGGGGAGAACCCAGGGCTCCTGCTGGGCTCTGCAGCTGCTCCACACCCCAAGCAGTGCCAGGGCAGCTCTGATCCAGCTCTGATCCAGTTCTGAACTCCAGCAAAGTGAGAATGTGCTTTGCCAGGGCCTCCTCCTTGGGACACTGCTGCTCTCCTGACAGAGCACGCTGAGCCTGTCTCCCTGCACCCCAGGATAACATCCAGGAGTTTTCCAAGGCTCTTTCTGCCAGCTCAGAGCTGGCAGATGCTGGCAGCTCCTGGCAGAGTGTGGCCAAACCAGGCTCTTCCCCCAGGATGCCCGTGCCCTGCACTGGGACACGAGCACTGGGTCAATGCTCTCTGCAAACACTAAGAGCTCATTAGAGGGAGGAATCAACACTCTGTAAAATCTTAACACCCAGTTCATCTGCTGCATCTCCAGCCCCAGCAGACACAGGTGGCTGCAGCATTTCACATGGAACATGTGCACATGCAGTGCAGCCTCCAGTGAGAAGAGCCAATGTGCTGTTTGAGGGAAGAGGGGAGGGAGAAGCCACCCCCAGGGAGGGGACAGGGGTCTGGAGGCCCAGGGGTGCCTGCTCCACAGGCAAGGACCCCCCATGCTCATGCAGCCTCTGGGGAGATGCTCTGATGCATCTCGGGTGAGCTGATGAGGCAGGAGTGTGAATCAAGCAGGACTTAAATTCTTAATTGAAAGCCATGAATTCCATTACAAGTGATAAAACAGACATCATGAACCCCGAGGCTGCCAGAGCTGCCTCCCTGCCAGTTTGTAGAGGCAGACAGGAGGGCTGTGGGCAGAGAAGAGCTGTGCCACGCAGTTTCCTGGCTAAAAACATTGGATTTCTGGCTGGGAAAAACTTCAGTGCTGCAGAGTCTGCATTTGTACGTGAGGAAGGAAGAGGGAGGCTCAGAAAAACACTGGTTCTGGAGCAGGACTGTGGCATGTCCCAGTCACTGACTGGAGAAGGTGACTCTGCATTTGGTCCCTGTTCAGCACCTGGAGCTGCAAAGCTCCTCGCTGAGGAAAGGTCCTGAGCTCCCAGCTCCTAGCACTGCAGCCAGGGAGATGCAAACCTGCAGGGGCTTTGTAGCTGCTCTCTCAGCACTTTTGCTTTGGGGGAATGCTGACAAAAGCCCTTGGAAATGGAACTTACCATGGTGGAGAAGATGGTCTCCAACTTATCTTCTTGGGGCCGCCTGAAACCAGATATTTTGCAAGCCAGGCTGCTGCTGACAAGGACTTTGTGGGCAGCAAGGCTCTTGTGGATGTAACCCATCTCTGCCAGGTACTTCATGCCAGAGGCAATCCCCTGCAACATGCAAACCAGCTGCGTGGCTGTGAACTGTCCTTCATGCTTCTGTGAAAAAAAAAAGGAGGGGAAGCAGTGGGTAAGCAGAGCCCAGATGGGTGCCAGAGCCCAGCAGCTCCCACCAGCTCCACTCACCCTGAGGAAAGAGTCCAGCACACCATTCCCCAGGTACTCCATCACTATCATCATGGTGCTCCCTGCAGGGACAGACAAGGAGCACTGTGAGTAGAAATACTCCCTTACTTACAAAAAAGGGCAGTTAAAATCAGCACACGTGCTCACGTTCCTTTGGATTTCCATGGATATCCATGGATTTACTCAGCGTTTGCAGAGCAGCTCAGTGCAGGCACTCCCACGAGAGCTGGGAGCAGTCAGAGTCATCCTTTTCACTGACACAACCTCACTCCAATCTGCTTTTGTTATGAGTGCAGAGTTTTGCTGCTAAGCCAGTCCTGGCTTGTGGGTTTATTAATCCAGTGGTCAGCACTTTTATTCATCATCAGGATGCTAAAAACACCAGGAACCATCTGATTCCCAGAGAGCACCAGTACTGCACCTCCAGCACCAGTTTAAGCACTTGGCTGCACCAGACCCTGGTTGCCCCTCTACCTCCACTCCCTCTGGTGAGGTCACCATGCCTCTGGTGATATCACTATACCTCTGGTGAGGTCATCATGTCTCTGGTGGTATCACTATACCTCTGGTGAGGTCACCATACCTCTGGTGATATCACTATACCTCTGGTGAGGTCATCATGTCTCTGGTGGTATCACTATACCTCTGGTGAGGTCATCATGTCTCTGGTGGTATCACTATACCTCTGGTGATATCACTATACCTCTAGTGAGATCATCATGTCTCTGGTGAGGTCACCATACCTCTGGTGATGTCACTATACCTCTGGTGAGGTCACCATACCTCTGGTGAGGTCACCATGCCTCTGGTGAAGTCACTATACCTCTGGTGAGGTCACCATGCCTCTGGTGATATCACTATACCTCTGGTGAGGTCACCATGCCTCTGGTGAGGTCACTATACCTCTGGTGAGGTCACCATGCCTCTGGTGAGGTCACTATACCTCTGGTGAGGTCACTACACCTCTGGTGAGGTCACCATACCTCTGGTGATGACCCCCTCCAGGCGGATGACGTTGGGGTGATCAAACTGCCCCATGGTGCTGGCCTCTGCCAGGAAGGAACGCTGCTGCTTCTCTGAGCACCCTGCCCGCAGGGTCTGGATGGCCACTGGCAGCTCCCGTTTGCTGGGCAGCTTCAGGCAGCCCTGGCAGAGCTCTCCAAACTCCCCTGAGCAGCAGAGAAAGGAATTAAAACTCCAGCTGTGGAGGGACACCCCTGGCAGCTTTCCCCCAGGGGCTGTTTTCTTTAATTCTGGAACCACAAAGTTCGTTCCTGTCCCAGGGTGATGCCTCTTGCTGTAGGCAAGGAAGATTTCCCCACTGCCACCCACAGGTTTTGCCAAGCCACAAACTTGGGGCCCTGCCTGGCTGTCCACTCCCCCACAGAATCTTTTACCACCTTCCCCCACCTTTGCTGAGCACAACCAACCCTTCACACCAGCACGTGACACTGACAAGTGTGATCCCACACTGGTGTTTCTCCCTCTGCCCACACCTCGAAGCCTTTCTCTCCACCCTCTGCTCCAGACCTCTTGCACTTTTTCCCAGGAAAAGAAAATTAACCCCCAGCCAGAGAGAGGAGCTCCTGGGCCCAGCACAGGCAGGATCTGCTCCTCACAGGACCAGGCACAGTGGGGACAGGAGGCAGAGCATCCTTGCTCCCACACCTCAACAGCAGCTACCAAATCCATGATGAAAAAGCCCAACACTGGCTTTACAGAAAAGAAAGGCAGCTATGAAAAGCTTTAGTGATTTGACAGTCAGGTACCTGTTAGGTTAGCAGTGAGACAAATGCATTCCCAAATTCCCTGTCTTTAAATGGATTCCTGACTATTTTTTCTTGATTTTTCAAACACCAATCTCTTCCTGAAAGGTGAGTGGGAGCAGCCTCAAGGGCTACAAAGATAATCTCTGCTCCTGTGTCCTCTTCCCTTCAACACTGTCCTTTTAAGCCAGTGGGGCAAGCCCTTCCCTCTTCCCTTCCTCCACCTCATCTTTTTCTGCAGCTGAATTTATCTTTAGGGGAAGAAACAACAAAGAATAATCGTGTTTCCCGTGTTCTGGCACACATCTAGTGATTAAAGCTCTAGGGCTCAGTGAGGGGATTTTAATTTGCTTTTAAGTTTTAGGCAGTGAAGTTGATGAAAATCAATAAATCATTAGGTTCACGTATTTATAAATAGTTTTCATGCTGCTGTCAAACTGCCCAGATGCAGATAATTGCTGATGGTTTCTGGTTGGCTCCTCATTCACTTGGCTGCTCCCTGTGCCTCAGAAAAACCAACGGGAATGCAAAATGGAGCAACCAAACCCAACACCCCCAGCCCCACTCCCACCTCCCCACTCCGAGCAGGGACTCCTGAGAGATGAGCAGGAGCAGAGGTGCCAGAGGACAAGGAGCTGTCTGGGGAGATGATGGCACAGCCCCGTGTGCCAGGGAATGTCCCCAGGGCACAGCCACCACCCCAGGGGAACTTGCCTGACCCGATGATCCTCTCAATTTTAACATTAGCATCATCCAGCTCCTTAGCAAAGAGGTGCACAGCCTGCATGGGGTCTTCACAAGTGTCAGGGTCGATGTAGGTCCTCCTGGTTGGGATTTTAACTGCAGGAAAGGCACAGAAGGGGCGTGAGGAAGGCTCAGCAGAGCTCCAGGCTGCCCGTCCTAGGAAGTGCTCAGCAGGTCACCTGCTGGCAGGGCTACCTTGCCACATTTTCATAAACAAAGCAAAATCCTCAGCTTTAAGGTTGCTAGGAGAGGCACACAGGCTCTGCTGCCTCCAGAACACTTTGGGGAGCAGAGAGAGGAGCCTGTGTGTGCTTCACAGGAGTATGACAGGAATCAAATCAACTCCTCAGTCCTGACATCTGAATGTCCTTTGGCAACTGCTGTCCATAAAATTATTGCTGCTCGATAATCAGGAGCAGCCCCAGAAAACAAAGCTGTGTCCTCATGGAGCTGTTTGCAAAAAGCTGACAGGAGCTCATCTGCCCCGTGGAGGGCTGAGTGTGTCCCCATCCCCTCTGCAGGGCAGTGACCTGTGTGTGGGAGGGATGGACACTGCTCATGAAGCTGTCAAACCCACTGCCTCCAGGGACCCTGCTCGGGGACAACATGGGATGCCAACCCTTCAAAAGCAAGGATTTAGGGCTGCTTTGTCAGGAGATGGGTTATTAATAGCAATAAATACAGGCATCCCCACACAGTGGGGCCAGCCATGGTGGCCAGGCTTCACTTACAGTGGAAGTACAGCTCCTCATCCCCGTCCTGGCTGGCCTTGCTGTACCCACACTGCCTGCAACGAGAACACCAACACGGTGATGGGGGCAGCCCAACCCCGCTGCCCCCTTCTCCCCCACCCCAAACCACCCCAGCTCTGCTCACCTCCTCCAGAGCATCATCCCAATCACCATGGACACCAGGACCGTCAGCCCCGCGATGGCCACCACTGCGATGAGGAGGATGGGGTTCTGCTCACTGGAAGCCACTGGCACTGCAGGGCAGGGAAGCAGAGCAGGTCACCACCATGCCCTGGGACAGCTCCATCCTCCAGCAGGACCCTGGGACAAACCTCCCACAATGCCAGGCTGCTTTTCACCATCCTCACAACAACTGACATTCTGGTTTGGTTTGAAGAGCTGAAGCTGGTGCAAGCAAACACCAAGCATGGAAGGAGAGCCCCAGCACAGCCACATCAGGCTCCTGGTTTTGTCAGCACTGAGGAAAGGTTCCTGTTTATCAGATGGACACATTAAAATTTATAGCTTACAAATAGTTTTCCTTCATCACATTAATCCCTTCCCTTCCTGGTTTTGCAAAGGGCTGTTAGAAAGCTACATTCTATATAAAATTTTTATTGGCTTCAATTCATTCTGAAAATGTCTTCTGTGTGGCAAATGGATGCAATTTAAAGCCCTGTTAAACACAATCTGTGAGAGTCACACTGAGCCAGACATTTCAGGGCTTTCATTTCTAGCCAGGGTGGGTTGTTCAGCTCTCCAAGCCCTCTTTTAGTCAGTGCCTTGAGATGCTTCTGGACCATAGCTATGAATGGGAGCTCTGAAAGGAAAAATCCCAGCACATGACAGCAGCAAACAAGCCAAGTGACTTAGGATAGAGGGGGTATATGTCCAGCCAGACCCCCAGGCCTCCTCTGTGGCAACCTGAGTGGCTGGCTACCCCATCCCTGCAGTGCCTTGGGCTGCACAGCTTTGTAGGATCATGGCCTCAGCACTTAGAATCCTAGAATCCTAGAATTGGCTGGGTTGGAAGGGACCTCAGAGCTCATCAAGTCCAACCTTTGCTCCACTCCCCCCGTGGTTCCCAGCCCATGGCACTGAGTGCCACATCCAGGCTCTTTTGAAAGATCTCCAGGGATGGAAAATCCACCCCTTCCCTGGGCAGCTCATTCCAATGCCTGATCACCCTCTCCAGAAAGAAATTCTTTCTAATGTCCAACCTAAACCTCCCCTGGCACAACTTGAGACCTCTTGTGCCCTCTTGTCTTGCTGAGAGTTGCCTGGGAAAAGAGCCCAACCCCCCCCTGGCTCCAACCTCCTTTCAGGGAGTTGGAGAGAGTGATGAGGTCTCCCCTGAGCCTCCTCTTCTCCAGCCTCAACACCCCCAGCTCCCTCAGCCCTTCCTCACAGGACTTGTGCTGGATCCCTTCCCAGCCTCCTTGCTCTTCTCTGGACCTGCTCCAGCACCTCAATCTCCTTCCTGAGCTGAGGGGCCCAGAACTGGACACAGGACTCAAGCTGTGGCCTCCCCAGGGCTGAGCACAGGGGCAGAATCCCTTCCCTGGACCTGCTGGCCACGCTGTTCCTGAGCCAGCCCAGGATGCCATTGGCCTTCTTGGCCACCTGGGCACACTGCTGCCTCCTCTTCAGCTTCCTGGCAATTCAGACTCCCAGCTCCCTTTCTGCCACTCTGTGCCCAGCCTGGAGCTCCCCATGGGGTTCTTGTGGCCAAAGTGCAGGACCCAGCACTTGGAATGTTGAACCTCATCCCCTTGGGATCAGCCCAACTCTCCAGTCTGTCCAGGTCGACTTGGGCTGCCACAGACTGACACTTGCTCCCTTCCAGCACCTCTTTGGTGGCCCCACAGAAGGGACATGATGAGATTTGTTCCAGCAGCACCATCATGCCAAGGGAACACCACTCCCCTCTGCTGAGCACTTTTTGGGCATCTCAGCCAAAGAGCAGAGACCACAACCCCAGGAGCCTGACAGCTCTCTGAGAAGCAAGGAGCCTCCTGGACAGGCAAGGCAGCAACAGGGACCTTGTCAAAATCAAATTAAGAAATGCAATTAAAAGCAGTCCCTGGGAAGTACCTGCTCTTCAGCCCACAGCAGCAGAACAAGAGGGACAGATGCTGCCCCATGACACCAAGAGCACCTGGGGCAGGAGCTGGGAGCAGCAGCATCCCATGGCTCAGCTCAGGCTGCTGCAGGTGCAGGTTTGGGGACACCAAGCCCAGACAACACTTACACTCTGCCAGGGTCTCCACTTCAATGCTGGGGCTGTAGTTTCCATAGTCAGGTGAGGAAGATGTTCGGATTTGGAAGATATAAAGGGTGCCAGGCTTCAGGTTATTGACTGTCACAGCTGTTGATGTGGTTTTCACAGTTGAGTAACTCTGATCTCTCTGATCCTGAAAAATATGAAAGATACCTGAGACACAGCTGGCCTGACAGATGTACTATGGAGATAGCAGAGGATGGGCTGGAGGGGAGCAGCTGTGCCACCCTGCTGGGTTCCTCTCCTTCCTGCCAGGGTCCAGCTGCTGCCCTGCAGAGCCCTGCAGTGAATCCAGATGTGCACATGGGGAGTGACCACAGCTGGAGGTGGGTTTGCCAAGAGTCCTGTTCCCTGGGATTTGTTGTTCACTTGCCCAGCGACCTACAGATCTTGGACCAAGAGAGAGTGTGATGGGCAGCCCTTGAATCCCCACAATTAAAGTGTGTCTTTAGAAGCAAAGATTAGGAACCAAGCTGATTTTCATGGCAGCATCAAGAGCCTCATTGCAGTGAGGAACTGCTGACCTGGAGTTTGAATTCTCTACCCAAGCTGGATGCCTCCTCATATCACATACCCTGAGTATCTCCTTGCTGCAGCCCATTTGCACAGGAATTACTGTCTTGGGCTTCAGCATTCACCCTCACCCACAGATTTTGCCTTTCAAATCTATCAGATGTTGAAAATCACATTAATATGAATCAGCTTCAAGGTAGCTTATTTCTAAATACGGAGCAGCAACATGTCACCTGCACAGTTTGCTTGACATGTAATCAGTTTCATAATGAGCCTGAGCACACGCAGATAAGGTAATTTGTGGAACTCTGTCATAAACTGCATTTATTTTGATTTAGAGCACTGTCCCTGCTCTCTGCCCACTGGTATTTCTTCGAAAATTCTCCACTCACTGCACCTGTCAACTAGCAGCTATTTTTAACACTAAGAGACTGGCATAAAAATGTTTGCCTGTGTCCCCTCCTGGGTGGGAGATCAGTCACAGCTCATGGAAGTCACTGGTTCAGTGCCTCTCAGCCTTAAACCAGTGAAGAGCACGAGGCCCAACACCTTCCCATAGAGCAGGGTATTAATGTAGCTGTCATCTCCTCAAAAATTCAGGAACCCCATCTGGTTAGAGCAGTCCCTGGCTGGCTGGCTAATGGCAAATACCCAGACCTCACATTTTCTTGAAAAAAGACGCCCAAAACATTTTAAAAAAAAAATTATTAGTTTTGCTCTTTCTCCCTGGGAGATGTCATCATTAGGACTGGGTGAAATCGTGCTGGGGGGAAAAAACAACCAGTTAACATAAACTCTACAAATAATCCCATTTCCTAGAACTTGCATAAGCAGATTGCATAAGGACAAGACCTTACTGGCTCTCATTTCAAACACTCCTCTCACTGTCAGGGGCCAGTAAAGCCTTCACACCACCACTGTCACCAGACTCACACTCCCTCCCCCTCTCCCCACCCTCACTCTTGATGCAGTGGGTGGCTGACGTGGCTGGTGACACACGTGGCATCCCCCAGCACAGGGGGGGATGAGCCCACCCCAGAGCCTACCTTCTCATAGTACTTGACCTCATACTCAGTGCTGTTGCTGGGTGGGAAACCTGGCTCCTGCCAGGACAAGGAGACACTCTTCTGCTCAACCTTATCCATGTGGATATCCGTGATGGGAGTTGGTGCTGGAAAAGCAGAGAGCAGCAGGTGACCGTGGTGCTGCCACATCCCCCTGCCCTGCAGCCTGCCAGACCCCTGGGACATGGCCAGTGACACCGTGGGCCACCACACCCCAGTCCTGAGCAGCCAAGAGCAGACAGATCACAGGTGACGAGGAATTCAATCTCTGACTCAACATCTTCAGTTGTGGTGGCTGCACTTCTGCCCCAAAACTCTGCTTTTCACGTGTAAGAGGTATTTCAACAAGATGAAAAACAAGCAAACAAGCAAACAAACCAACAAAAAATTAATATTCCCACCTCCTTCCTTGCACAGGCAGCTCTCCTGTGCTACCAAACCAGTGGCACAGGCTCAGGCCAGCTCAACACTTACCTTGGGCTTGGCTTCTGTAAGCCAAGTTAAGTGCTCCTTGCTGTTTTACACAATTCCCATCAATAATACAGCAGACAGATGCCCTCCTGGATCTCTGAGTCTCACAAACGGACTGAAAAAAACCTGAACAAGTGGCCCTGACTTAAAGTCATCAGGAAAAAGTCACACTCACTTAGTGCTGGGCTGCAGAGCAGAACCCATGGCACATGCCAGAGGAGCAGGCACTGCCCTCAACCCTGTTTAAAAAGCAGTACAGAAAATCACACAGACTATAAAGCATTTCACACTGGGGGGAAAAAAAATGTGTTTCCCATCAATATTTTAAGCTCCCCTAACATTGCCTCTATTCTGGAAAAGCAAATATTAAATTATTCACCACTCTGCCTGATTTTATAAACTCCACTCTGTCATCTGTGGGTTTACTCCTCTTAATTAACCAGTGCAGCAGCAGAAAAGGCATAAAATGAGGTGTGGGCTCTGTCCCTCCCCTGAATGACCCGTGGCACCCCAAACCCCATGGAGGCCATGGAACAGAACTGGGAGTGCCCATGGGTCCCAGTGCCAGTAGGTCACAAAGTGTCCCCATGCTGCCCCCTGCTCCCCAGGGCCCTGTGCCAGCAGCAGGCACACACAGAGCAAGTGACTTGAGGGGACCTCATTCAGCACAAACCACTGCTCCAGCCTCAGAAAGGAGAACACATTCTGGCACTGGCTGCATTATTAATCTACAAGGGGTTTAAAAGCCCTTTAAGACAGGAGCTGATCCCTGCCGGGAATATAAATGACACCATCCTGGAGTGCACATCTACATGGCTAATGCAGCTCTGCTCCTGCAGGTAAACAGCTTCCTCTCTCCTCAAACACTTTTATTTAGTCCCACGCTGGGGCCAGATTAGAAAAAACACAGTATTAATTTTGCCTCCTGCAGACTAAATAGCATCTTTTCCTTTCCCCTGCAAATACAACGAACAACAGCTGATTCCCTCGGCGAGTGCTGCAGGGGAAGGGCAGTGAGAGGCCACATTCCAGTGTATTGGAGGAGCAGGGTATTGGAGACCAACAGGGTCCTGGATTTTTGTTTAGCTCTTCCTTGGAATCTGCAGATCTGCAGCCAGAGCTTCCCTACTGCTGCAAATGACTCCCGAGACCACCACAAAAGTCACTGCTGCTCCAGCATCTCCTGGTCCCACCTGGCACTTCTGACACGGATGAGGGGCTCCAGGACTCCCTGGAGATGGCACACTGAGGAACAGCCCCAAAAGCTATCTCTGCCAGCCATGGCTCAGTGACCTCCTATCCCTCTGTCCCCTCCTTCCCCAGAGGGCTGCTATGGCCACACGGATCAAGAAGCAACCTCTGCAGATCACCCTCTGCCCCTTCTTGCCAACAGGATCAGGTGGATCATCCCTGTCACCTCAGCTGGATCATCCCTGTCACCTCTTGCAGACAGAGCTGGGCCACCCAGGCACCTGTAGATGGAGCAGCTCCAGGCTGGCACTGCCCCGAGAGAGGCAAAAAACATCTCAGTGTTTCAAGAAACTTTGTGAGCCTCAGCTGCACAGCTAATTCTGAGGCACCATCTGCATCCGGAGACTCAACAGCTCGACAAGAGGCATTGATTTTGAAGAGATTACCAGATTAATTATGGCATATTCATTATGCATATGTCAGTTCCTTCAGGAGTATGGGTGTCAAGTCAGGGGCTGAGATTCTCCAGAACAAAACTGCATGAAACAGCCATGGAACGGGTTGGTACCACGGCCCTGTTCCTTTGCTCCCTGCAGAGGACGAGGACCTTGCCTTGTCCCCAGCTCAGACCTGAAGCTCCCAAGCACCGATCCCTCCACCCAACACCAGGCAGGAGCCCCTGGAGGAATGGCTCCTTGTCAGACCCCATTCCCTCCAGCTTGTTGCTGGCTCGGGAAGAGCCTGAGCTCACCAGAGAGATCTTCCCAGAGCTCAATCCACCCTTGAACAGCGAAGATCCTAATGAAGAATGACACCTCCACCCAGGAGCAGTCTGTGGCACAGCACCCACCCAACAGATCCACAGAAATTATTGTGTGAGGGAAGCAGCAACGCGGCTCAAAAACATCTGATCTAGTGGTGGGGAAATTATTTATAACCAGATCAAAGTTTAATCTCTTCATATGAAACTGTTGGCCAGCTCCTGCCAGGAGGTGTGTGAGTATCATCCGTCTCCATTAACTGGTGCTTGGCAAAGGGGTTTCCATGCAAATTAAAACCAGGGCAAGGACACACGAGCCTGAGATGGTTTTCCTCAGGCACAGCTGGCAACTGGGGAGCAAACCAACAAAACCCTTGGCTCGCTGGGGGCAGGATGGGTGCTCAGTGCCCCACGGGGGGGAGCAGACATGAGAAACAAACAGAAGAAGACGTTTTCATTTCAACTGTGGGACAACTGCGGGGCCGGGCGTGCGGAGTTGAGGACAGCGCCCACGTCCCCCTGGTTGTTGAGCAGACCCAAGGCCCACCAGAGGTGACCCAGGAGCACCAGACAGCACGGGCAGTGTCCCCGTGTCCCTGAGCCGTACCTGCGGGGCCCGTGGAGACGTTGACCTCGGCGTATTCCTGCCCGGAGAGCGGGGAGAGGCCCGAGACGCCGTTGACGGCGGCCACGCGGATGGTGTAGTTGGCGTGGGGCAGGAGGTTCACCAGGGTGACGGTGCGGCCCACCAGCCCCGTCTGCTGCGGCACGAAGCCCACGCCGCTGCCACACTGCTGGCAGCGTCCCCGCGGGGCCGGGGGGCACCGCCCGCACCACAGGCTGTAGGTCAGGTCCGTACGGCCGCCCGCATCGGCCGGGGCGCTCCATTCCAGCACCAGGGAGGAGCGACGCAGGCTGTAAACCAGGTTCCTGGGGGCTGAGGGTGGGCCTGGAAACAGAGAAAGTTCTGTGGAGGGGCGGCCCCCCAGAACAAGGGAACACGGATGGGCTGATGGGGACAGAGAGGGGAGGGTCCCCAGTGTGGGGACACATCCTGCACACAGGTCTCAGGGTGCAGGAGAAGCACCCAGCAGAGCCAGCTCCTGGCTGGGGAGCCCCTGGGAACCCCCCCAGAACCACACAGGTTCCCCATGGCCGCACAGCTCACTCCCAGTGATGGAGAGGCTTGGGGCTGAGCCAATTAACTAGAGGCCATTTAATTAAAATCTGTCAGTGCTATCAATGGTGCCCTGGTTTTACCAGGGGAGGCTGCAAGCCCAACAGCACATCTGTGCCATCGGGTGACAGCCCCGTGGCACAGGGACAGCCCCATCCCCTCCCCTGGCACAGACATGCCCGACTCCCAGGGGGTGGCACAACATGAGGAAACCCCCTGAGCAGCAGGGTCAGAGTGGCCTCGGGATCCCCCCCTCTCTTCACTCTGCAAAGAGCCCCCATTGCAGCCATACGTGTGCAGGAGGCTGATGGTGGGTCTGACGGGGACCTGGAGTAGTTCTTCTGGCACGAACAGAACGTGGAGGCCTCCTCATGTGTGAAGCTGTGCTCAGGGCAAGGAGAGCAGAGAGGGAGACGGAGGGAGAGCTTGTAAAACCCAGGCAGGCAGGCTGAAAAGACAGAGAGAGGGAGTTACGGGAAGAATGGTGACCGGGGGATGTGTTTGGTGATGGCATTCGCCTCTTTCCTGGGACATCCTGTGCCTGTCACTGTCCCCTGGGGCTGGCAGCACCTCTGTGCTGAGAGGTGACTCCAGCAGGAGCAGCCCCAGGGGCAGGAGCTGGTCTGAGCTGGATTTCAAGCCACTCCTGTGCTGCTTCATCTTCCTGCTGTGGTGCTGCTGTCCCTTCATCAGCTCCTGGAATATTTAATCACTTGTAAAGTTCCCAGGTGAACAGCTCCACTAAGGCACACTCCTCTCTTATCATTTTTAAGGAGTCGGCTGCTGAGACTCTGCCTCTTAAAGCAGATTATTCCAGTGCACTCTGGCTCATTAATTTTTAGCATGATATAAAACTGGCAGCTACAGCTGTGATCTGAGGCCAGAGCACTGGCCAGAGCACAGGGAGGAGAGGATCCTTCTCTAGGATGCTGAAACCAGCTGAGCATTTCAGAGGAGGTGACTTCACAAAGCACAAGGCCATTAGAAACTCGGTGCCCCAGAGCCACAGGACTGCAGCACCCTGCTGGGGTCTGGGCTCCAACTTTCCAGCTGCTCCTCCATGTTTTCCAATAGCCAGAAGTTTACCAAAGTGTCCATCAGAAGGGATCAGTAAATAACTGGTTTGCATTTCCCAGAACACAGGCACCAGGACCTGTGTGAGCACATCCCACCAGCAGTCCACGGGCTTGCTTGTTCATTTGTTCCTTGGTTGTCTCATTCTTAGGCTTGAGAAGAACAGAATCATCCCAAGCACACGTGATGCATCATTTGTGCATCTCTGTTTCTTCTCTCAGATAAACTCCCACCCTCCACCACCTCATCCTATGGGTGTTTTTCTTGGTCCCCAGCTGGTTTTAGGTGTCCCTGTTATTTCACGGTGCTCATTTTTGCAGTGGGTATGTGACAGCTCTCCAGAGATCAGGACATCAATTTATAGAAAGAAATCCTCTGGTTTTGTACACTATTTTCTGTCCTAGTCCTTGTCCTCTGAAACTATCGTAACTTAATTATTAAATAATAAAATTCAACCATACATTCTCCTAGAGCCAGAGAGAAGCAGCTGGATGGTCAGACAGACTCAGGGCCTCTCTCCATCACTTCCCATAAACTATTCCCTGCTCACCCCCCACACCTTATCCATTCCACTAAGGAACACACATTTTCCCCCCCGTGACCCAACGCTGTGCACCCAGGATCCGACCAGCAGCAGAACAAGCAGCACTGATCTGTGCTGCAGCTTGGCAGATCACCCAGCACCATGCCCCAAGGGAAGGGTTTCTCTTACTGACTCATCTGCTGCAGCTCCTCTGACAAGAGCTGATGGCTCTCTCTGAGTGTCCTCTCCTGCCCAGGCTGTGCCACAGGGAGAGCAGGGGCAACCAAGGATGCAGAGCTGAGCAACGTGTGGCTTCCTGCTCAGTTAGCATGGGACAGCTTTGATTTTCCCTCCCCAGAAGTTCAGACATCTCCATCTCACAGCACCACCAAGCTGCCAACAAGATTTTTCCATAAGCTGCTACTTTCTCTTGGCCAGGAACTTAAATTCCTCTCTTTGGGGATGCTGGAGCTGCTCCTTCACCAAGGGTCTCACCATTTTCTAACCCACAGTTAGCTACATGTTCAAGTTTTGGCTTAGAAAACAGCAGAATAGATCCTGATTTCTCAACAAAAGGGCACCAGAGTTTGAGCACCTGCATCTTGTTCATCAATGAAAAGTCATTAAAAGCGACTGCCTAAGTGCATCAGGTAGGACAAAGTGGCTGCAGGACACGGGCTGTGTGAGTTCCAGGGCTGACTGCAGTTGCTCTTCAAGTGAAGCAGGGCCAAGATTTTGCAGGCAGCAGTAAAATGAAGTTATTAATCCCCACAGCAGTATTTACTAGCTGGTCAGCAGCCTTTTATGTGATGCATTTACACCCACCACTGCACCAGCTGACTACCTCCAGCAATTAAGTTAACCTTTGTTTTCTTTTTTGATGTATGGAAACACAAACCCCAGTGACAAGTGGGAAACTGGGACAGAACAATGCTCCAATTTGTGCAGTCACACAAGAAAAGAGGATCAGGAGCAGGACTTGGGTCTCTGGAGGTCCCACCAGCACACTGACTGCACAACCAAAGGCAGAAGTCAGTGCTTAAGGATTCACATCTTCCCTCTGCAAATGCTCTCCGTGTTGGTTTGCAAAGAAAATAATTGGCTTTTAAGGAAATGAGAGCAAAGACTGAATCCTGTTCCAGGATGAACCTCTTGCTGGCTGTGGAAGGCATCTGCTGTCCCAGCAGCAAGCTCCAGAAATGCCTTTGTAGCCACTCTTACCCCTCCTTGCTGTCTGGAATAATTTTCTCCATACTGGAGCTCATTGGTGTGTTTAAACCCTCCTCAGCATTTAGTCTGAATGCTTTTGATGTGTTCTGCTTTTTTTTTTTTTTCCTTCTCCCTCCAAAGTGTCTTGGGTCAGCTTGTTGACCTACAAACCTTGCAGATATCTTCAGAGAAAGAGAAAACCCATAAAGGACACTTCCTCCATTAGCACTATTGAACTTCTTCACGTTGCTGAACCCCTGTAGGTAGGGGCAGAGCCTCATGCATGCCAGCAGGGATCAATAATACCTGCAGCTTCACCCAAAATGCCTCTACAGCCATTTGTAATTAACACCACAACTTGGTCGCCTTCCAAAATCAATCCTTTCCATTTTTTGTCATCAGATTGTATCTGACAAAGTTCATCTGTGCTTTGACTGTGTGTTCATTTTCTCTGCTGAAGGAGGCATCCAGCAAAACAGCAGCCAGTGCCCAGGGGTGCAGAAACCCTTCCAGCACCCCGAGTGGAGGCACCCAGCAGCACAACACTAAATCCACCTCCATTTCTCCTGTCTCTGCCAACTCTCTCTTGTCACGGGTCATATAAAATACGATGCTGTTCTCAACTCCTCTCTCCCAGGAGCTCTGCCCCTCCCTGGACCCAGCTGGCACATCCAGCCTCCATCTATCATAATGCCATTATCAAGCCAAGCAAGTCACACTTTATCATGTTCCAAACACTTCACCAACACGTTAAGAGGAGAGGTGCTCCAGGCCACTGCAGCCAGGGGCACAGGGACCACAGAGGGACCCTGAAGGATGCTGCCAGCAGCCAAGGACAAGCTGCTCAAAACCAGACAGGGCACCTTGTGAAAAAACACAGCAGCAGAAGGAAGCTTCAGGGGTGAAAGAGCCTCAACAAATGTCCCCAGGCACTAGGGAGGCTCCCGTTTCCCCCAGACACGCTGGGATTGTAATCTTGCCTTGTCTTATTGCAAAAACTGTAATCAATACCTTGCAGGCAGAGAGTGATGCTGGTACAGAGCCCCACGGGGAGCAAGGGAAATAAATTCTCCACACCTGGGCAAGAGGGACAAAGTCAGGGTGAGTGAACAATCAATCCAAGTGCTGGCTTGGGTCTGCAGCCCCTCTCACCTCAGTACCTTGTGCCTGCCAAAACGGACCCTTCACCACTCAAAGGTCTTCCACAAACTTCTTTTTTTTAATAACTGCTTTTCAGTAATACTTTTCAGCAGCCCACGGTCTGACATGTTCCCAGCATCTCTGAAAACTTTAGGACAATGCTACTTTATGATTTTCCCCTTTGTTAAATAATTTGAAGAGCAGTGAAATGAAAGCCTATGTCTAGAGGCCAGATCTTTGTGCAGCAATGTGCTCTTAATAGCTGAAGAAAAATAAATACCCAAGAATATTCAGTAAGACAGCTTTGAGATTTGAAAGAGAATGCATTTGCTTGAATCCAGTGCTCCAGCAGGACTGAACAGAACCTCTGTGCTATTTCTGTAGGAACACTCCTCAAGGACACGCTGAAGCCAGCACATCCCCTGAGCCAGCTGCAATTTACTGTTGTCTCCTCCAGTTCCCCAATGTATCCACCAAACCTCCCTGCAAAGGACAGCCTGGCCAGCACACCCCACTCCTGCCAAGCACTGCATCTCACACAAATTCCCTTTGCCACAGGCAAGACCCCCTCCCCACCTATTTCAGCAGAACCTCCAGCACGTCCACCTAGCAGCCAGGGATCTATAACCTTAAACCTGGCAGGAATTCTGCAAATGCATTGTGATGCTTGTAATTTTCTGAGTAGTTTCCTCTAAAATTAAGTGTCACGGAGTAATTTGTGTCTGGCTCTGTCACAATTTCCACAGCCATAATTATTTCAGACACATTGTAAAACAGCAATATAATACGCAGTACCCAACAATAAATATCTCCAAGCTTGATCATTACTCCAAAAAAAGAGACTGAAGAGAAAGCATATTTTACAGCAGAGTTTCACTGGCATGACTGATGGGAAGCAGCACCCACCATAAGGCCCTGGGTGGGGGCAGAGGTGGATGCTCCAAGTCCAAAGCTCCCCAAGCCTCCAAACTGCCCCTTTGCCCGTGTCACCATGGTGCTGCAGCCAGGCAGAGAAAGCCAACCCATAATCTGAAGGAAACCGCAATATAAATTTCCTCAGTGATGACTCTTTCAGCAGCAGCCACAGATTTAGCCCCCCAGCCCCTCTTTTCCACCCTGCACAGCTCAACAAGTGCAGCCCAACCTGCTCAGCCGCCCCAGGTCTGGGGGATGCCGCTGGCTGCATCAGTGATGAAAGCAAAGCCTGGTGCTTTGTGCAACTTCCAGAGTCCCAGGAGAAAAAATAAACATACTGTGCATAATGCTCAGGCATCAGCCAGAAGATGAAATAAACTCCAGAAGCACACACAGGTTTGTAAGCTAATGTATTAAAGATGAAACAAAGCAAAAGCCCCTGGCACTGTGTGTTTGGATCCATCTTTTTTGTGCTTAAACAGAGAAGCAGACATTGAGCTTCAGGAGCTATCTTTGAACTAAATGACAAAATATTGTCATTTATTATTCTAAATTTCTCTAACTTCCAATTGAACTATTTATGTGCCATCTAAGACACTGTAGTGACCCAATTCCCTGATGGGACAAATGCAATTCACAGGAAAGCACCTTCCCAGCACCACATCCCACTCCTACCCCAAGAGTTTGTTCAGCAAAAGCAAGCCCTGGCCATGCAGAGGAGCTCCCAGGGCCAGGACACTGCTTTGGGACTTTTTTTTTTTTTAAAGTCAGTGTCTGCAATCCACTGGCAGAAGAGGCACTGTCACCCCAGTGTGGGCAGGAGGGTTTAATTTCTCTCCCTCCATTCAGCTTGAGATGCTCAGCAGCAGAAGGCAAGGACTAAAAGGGAAGCTAAAACTTCCCTAAAACTGGACAAAGATGGAAAGACTGGGATTTTAACCTCTACTGTAGCACTACCCTTTCAAACATAAAAATCAAGGACTTCATCCAAATACTTTTTTATTGTAGAAATACTTTCCTTTAAATTTGCTCCAAACATTGACCAAGTTTATGTCCAGGTAATGCCTTGCAGCATCAAAGAAGCTACTCAGCTACTCTTATTTCACACTCTTTACAGCTGTGGCTTTGTCCACAGACCTACAGCTCACATCAGGCAGGATGATCTCAAAGGCTTTGCTTAGCCATTTGTTCCTCCACTACTCAAGAAGCCGAGCACAGGAAAGATAACACTGACTTTCCTGGGAGATCTGTAGCAAGGCACAACCTGCTAGGAGAGAAGTTCCCACTGCTCGTGCCACCAGGACAAGAAGCTGTGAACTGAAGGGACTCCAAGGGCAATGTGGGTTAGGAGGAGAACCAGGACAGGGGCTCCATGAGGAGGCAAAGCACCTTCCAGGACTGCTCCAGGGGGACTGCAGCACCCCAGAGCCCAGCAGGGACACAACCCCACCAGGATTGAATGAGGGGGGAGCTGAAAATGGGTCAGGAAAACAGCAACAATGGAGGGGCCACACCATCAGCCAGCCCATGCTGTCACAAGCCTTCTCTCCTCATTAACAGCAACAATTATAAGCTTCCATGAAGTGTAATTACACTGCAGGCAGTGTCAGATGCAGCAGGCAATTACAGCATAATTAATGCAACCCACCTGATGAGCAGAGCAGACTCACAGCTCTGTGTCCTTCATTCTCCAGCAGACCACAGAGGGGACCCACAGGAGGTCAGGGAGCCCATTTCTTGCTTCCTGCACTGTGCATTACTGGTGGTTGCCATCAGCCAAGACTGCTCCCTCCTCATTAGTGAGGATTTGTGTCCAGGAGATGATGCAGGGCCAGGGAGGAGAAAAAAGCATGGGGGCATTTGCCTGGCACAGGGCAGAGCCAGCTCTGCCACTGCTGTCAGAAGTGGAGGAAAATAAATGGAGAAGGAAACTTAGCTCCAGCACCAATTTACGTTTCTGTCAAAGGAGAGTGGCTGGCAGCTATTTTTGGAATCTGGTCTCCATCATATTAATGCAACGTCTGGTTGAAGTTGCCTTATTTGCAGCAAATCTGGCTGGTAAATATTAACCTTGGGCTTTGCTGAAATTCTCCTTGCGGATATTGCAAGGGATTGAATGGAAAAGATGAAGCAGAAAGAGACAACTTTACACCACATGTTAGGCAGCTCCTCCACATCATGGTTTCATTTACACAAAAGCTATTGCAACACACCACAGAGGAAATGGCACGATGGGGCCACAGCTCACACCTGGTAAAATTAAGGATAAAAAGGTATCAGTGCCAAGAAGCCTCCTGAAGACAAAATAGGGATGGAGAGGTGATCATCCACAGAGCACCAGGACTTCTCCTTTGTCTGCTGTGCACCTGCTAGAGCAAAGCATCTGGCTGGGGATAGATATTTGACAAGAAAAGCAGCCTAAATGTATTTACAGTGACAGAACCTCTCCTCTCATTTTAGGCAGACATTAACACAGATGTTGAAGCTGCCCAGTTCCACCCCAGCAGTGGCACAAACCAGACTGGGCAGCCCACAAAACCAACCAGTGGGGCAGCTCAGCTCTCTCACAGCAGGGCTGTAAATCCTACCAGGCTTTTTTTCATCCCTCCTGGTTTCAGGCTGAGGACACAAACCTTCTCTCCACAGCAGGATGGCTTCAGCACCTCACTCCTGGTTACAGGGACACAAACCACGACTGACTCCAGACACCAGCACGTCCCATGCTGCAGGCACAGCCAGAAAGTCCTCAGAGAAGATCCAAGGCAAACTACCAGGAGCTGCAAAGCAGCACCAGAGACAGTCCAGAGAACTGACAGCCACCCAGGCTTTGTCCCTGGGCTGCCCCTACAAGCAATCCTTGAGCAAACTCTGGGTCCAGCTGCTCGCAGCATCCAAAGCTGTGACAGATTCTGGACAAGAAATCTGACAGACAAGGAGGATCCAGCAGAGACACAGCTGCCCCCAAAGCCACCACCACGGGACCTCAGTGGTGGAGCCAGATGTGCTGTGCCATCACCTGGCAGTCTGAACACCTCTAAGCTCCCATCACATTTACCCTCTAGCTCAAGGGCTTTTGTCCTCCTTGAAGAATGTCCACAACCCTGGATGCTTCCATTGGAAATCTTTTAAAGTTATTCACTTAGTGCTATGATAATGCAAGGCTCCAAGGAAACCCAAAAACTTCCTTAAAAAGTGTTTTCTGATATTTGACCAGACATCAAACACTGCTCCACAAAGAGTGACTAATGACCTGCTTCTGCGAGAGGGGGAAAAACTCAATTATGTCCATTAAATCACTTCAAATATTTTTCCCTTAGAGAATATGAATTATTTAAACTCAACACAGAGAAACCTGAAACATTAGCAAAAGCCTTCTGGGACTTGCTATGTAAATTCCCACTCCAAACAGATGGGGAAAGCAGGGCCAGCTGCCACGCAGCCACTGGAGCAACGCACAGCACCGAGATTTCACCCTGATAGTTTTAATAAGGTCTTCTTAAGGAGGGCACCAAGCAAAGAGTCACTGCCTGGAGCACAGGGAAAGGTTTCCCCTACACTGCTGGAAGGTTTGGTACCATTTAAACCCGAAAAGCATCAAGCAGCCCTGGCAAAGCTGACTGTCCCATCAACCACACATCCAGCACATGGGAAACTGTTCCTGTTTGGGACTTACTTAGCCCATTTCCTCTCAATCCATTTTTCTACACAGGGAAAAGGCAGAGAGGTCCAAGGTACCACCTGGACAGCAGGCACAGGCAGGGAGGAGAGCTTTCAGGCACCTCTTCCTGAAAAAAACTCCCAGAGCTGATCCCACGCCCGCCTTTGAAATTGAGATCAAAGTGATTGCAGCACCAGGTTCATTGGAGGGATAACCCATTAAGACAGAGGTTATATCCATTTTTACAGCTGTCATTAGATGTAACCTTGCTGGCTGTACAGTCACAGAATTATTAAGCTGTCTAAAGCATGGCAACGAGGACATCAATGTTCTAGAGTCATTTTGTAGCTACAAATACAGCTGTGGGAAACGCCTGGTGGCTTTCAGAGCTTCAGCACTTCTGCCCAGCCAACCCCCTGCTGCCCAGCAGCCACCAGCACCCATTTACCCAGTTGTCACCCTTCAAACCAAGGTCTGGCTGTCAGCTGGGGGGCTGGAATCAGCCAACAGATTGGTACTGCTGACAAAAGGCAATGCCACCCTGACAAAAGGCAATGCCACTCCTCCCAGCTCTGCTCGGGCACCACGCAGGCTGGAGCAGCCTGGCAGCAACAAAACTGCCAGACAAAAAAACTGACACAGCCAAAAAGCACCCGAGGACAGGGATACCACCCTTACCTCTGCATCCCCCGTCCTTCTCCTCGAAGCCAGGCCCACAGGTGCACTTCCCGATGGGAACCAGCCACTCTCCCTCTGCACTGCAGTGCATCCGGGGGGGATTATCCATGTCCACCACGGCGTGAGCCACGCAAGTGCCCTTAACTTCCACCAGAGTCACAAAGGCTGCCTCTGCCACCGTGTCTGGGAACACGGCCAGGTTCTGCACCGTGGCCAAGCACTTCTTGTAATAGACACGCACGGAGACCAGCGCCACGCAGGCACCCACGTCCTGGAAGCCCAGGTGGAAGCCTCTCTTGCTCAGGTGCCCAATCTCCCTCAGCTCGGTGTTCAGCTTCATCTTACGCTCGCCCAGGTCCCCCTGTGTGAAGCTCTCATCAGCAGCAATGGTGTCAATCTTGGTGTGTTTGCTCTCGTGGACGCTACGGCCCAGGTCAGAATCCGACTCGATGTAGTAGAGATTGAAGGTCTCCTTGCAGGTTCCTGTCATGCCAGGAATGCTGTTGCAGTCCCTCAGGGTGAACTTCAGCTCGATGAAGATCCTCTGCCCATCACGCCTGGCGATCCAGCCTGTCTGCAGCCAGTTGTTCTGGTTTGGTTCCATGACGTTGCAGACCTGGTAGGTGCGGATGGGTTTGTCATTCTCATCCACGCCGCTGATCTCTTCCCACTGAGGAAAGAACACAAAGGGCTCTAAACAGCTCCAGAGCTGCCGTGAGCAAGAGCCAACCACCCCAGCAGAAACACACCAGTCAGGAGAAGTATCACCGTGCCATCTATGATTGTATCATAGGCACCACAAGCCCTGAGCCCACCAAAACCCCCACAGTGGAACACAGCAGTGCTGCTGGACCACCCGTATCTGAGCTCTTCTCAGAGGAGCAAACATGGACACACAGCCAAAGGATTGTGTTGGTGGCATCAGACCTTCTAAAATAATGTCTGGTATGAAACTGGATGTGTTCTCTGCTGAGAAGCCAGAGACTTTACCTCCCCCATACTCCTTAGTTCCCCTGTCCCTGGAAAGGGTCATCTGCACAGCATCCCCTCAGCAGAATTCCAGGTGGGGTTGGGCTACCCAAGGGTGCCAAAGATGACCAAGGAGATGTGAGACCACCACCGTGCAAGGACAGACATCTTCATGAACAAGCAGCAGCTTCTCTGGCAGGAATTTTAGCTAAATAGGACAAATCCTCTGCCTGGAAGGAAATTGGTATTTCCCCAGCTACCAGCAGAGATTCTGATCAGTGAAACGATGATTCAACCCTCACAGCCTTAAGGATCACCTGGCAGCTTCCCAAAGCCATCCTTTCAGGGGGGTAAACTCATACAAGATAGCCAGATGTACCCAAAACAGAGTTTCTACTGCAGGATAACAGCTGGGCAACACAGATGACTCCAGGATCTGTAACTATTGCCTCTGGTTGTTTCCAATCTGTAAAACGAACCCAAAGCAGCAAGGAGCACAACTCCGAGTTTCCCAACACACTCCTGAGAGCAGCTGGGACCGACCCTGGCGCAAAGCAAGGACCTGACCGAGGAACCTCCCAGTCCCACAGCTCCTGATGACCCCACCCCAGCCACAGCCTCTCCCAAGGGGGCGACTGAGCCCCAGGAGCAAAAGCTGCAAAGCCTCAGCCGGCCGGGGGTTGTTCGCTAAACACCGGAGGGCAAAATCCCTTCCCCGGAGCTGTCCCGCATCGCCCGCACCTCTCCCACCGCCGGGAAAGAGCGGGAGCACCGAGGGGGAGCCCGACCCCAACCCGCACTCACCCCGTTTGACGGGTGCGAGGTCCAGCCCAGCTCCGCCTGCGATTCCTTGGAGTCCAGCAGGACAACTGCAGGAGAGGGAAACAACGCGTTAGACGGCAGCTCCCCCCCCGCAACACCGCTGCCGTGCGGGAGGGAGGGAGGTCCCAGGCTGCGGGAGCAGCTCCCGCCCCAGCCCCACCAGCCCCGGGGCACCCCGGTACCGGGCGGGGGCTGCAGAACCAAAAAGGCTGCAGCACCTCCGGACCCGTCCCGCCAGCCGGTGATTAGTACCTGATTCTCTCCTCATTAGCACTCTGACCTAATGAGGGTGACATCCCCGAGCGCGTCCCCCGGGGCTGAACGGGACGGGGTGAGGCACCGGTTCCCTTCCCGCGGGAACCGAGTCCCCCCTGCCAGACGCGGTTTTTCCCCCGCATCCTCAGCTCCCCGACCCCTCCGCAGCCGCTCCCCGACCGGCGATCGCCTCCTCGTATATTCGGGACCCCGGTATCCCCCGATCCTTCCTGTCCTCAGGGGACAGCGGGACACCGGAGGAACCACATCAGCGTCCGCCCCGCGGAGCCCCCGCCGCGCCCACGGCGCCAACCCCGGGGGGAGAAAAGAAACGCGCTCGGCCCCGACCCCACCGGCCCCTCCCGGCACCGCAACGCGCGGCCCGAAACGCTGCGGGCGACCGACACCGGAGCCACCGCGGCAGCACCGAGCATCGAGACAGGTGGGCCCGGGAGCGGGGGGAGCTCAGCGCGACCGAGGATGCACCCGGTGCTGCCGGTCCCGGTGCCGGTCCCGGTGCCGCCCGGCTCACCCTGCTCGGTGCCGGTTCGGGGCAGCACCGGCAGCAGCAGCAGCACCGGCAGCGCGCGGGGGAAGCCACCGCCGCCGCGCGCCGTCGCCATGGCGGCCCCGACTCCGCGCGCCCCGCGCCGCCGCCGCCGCGCGCCGGCCGCCCCGCCCCGCCCACCTCCCGGCGCGGCCAATCAGCGGGAAGGGGAGGGGCGAAACGGGGCGCGGTCGGGAGGGCGTGGTCAGGAGGGCGGGGCCGCCGTTCACTCTGAGACCGACTGATGGCGGCTGCGGTCCCGCCCCGCCGGGACTGCGGGGATGCCCGGGGACCGCTCTCGCCTTTCCCGTTGGAGCCAAAGGGCTGGGGGGGACCCAGGGCAGCCCCGGGGGACACCGGGGCGCGGCAGCCACGTGGTCACAGCCATAACGACCGGGGCTGTGCTCCTCCTGCCCCCCCCCCCCCGTGCCCCGTCACGGGCAGTCTGAGACCCGTCAGAGCTTTATTCCTGCTCCACCGGGCCCGGGAGCACGGCACGGCACGGCACGGCACGGCACGGCGTGGCACGGCACGGCACGGCACGGCACGAAATTGCACGGCATGGCACGGCAGGGCAGGTATCACCACTGCCCTCAGCCAGCAGCAGTGCCCAGGAGTGCCAGCATTCCATCAAACCGTTCCTTCCTCCTTTCCAGGTTGGAATTACATTCCCAGCGTTGGCTCCAAGCCCTCCCAGCCCAATCGCTGTCATGGGAGTCAGAGTGGCCACAAAGAAACCCCCAGAAGATGCCACTGCCAACCCCCTGGCAGCAAGGCCGGGACAGGGGGTGAGGGACAGGGGGTGGCTGGGCTGGGGGAGACAATTCCCAGCTGGCTGCGATTCCCAGCTGGCTGCAGGCAGGGTGAGTTCTGCCATGCCCCCAGTCTCCTGCCCCGGGGGAGGAGGAGGGAGAGGTTTAATTATCACTAATTGGAGGTGCTGCAGGTCCCAGCACAATTTAGTCAGACTGTTCAGTTTCCCACCTGGTGGCTGAGCCCGGGATGCCAAAGCTCCCCCGTGTGCCAACACTTCTTCCTGTGGGATCTCCTCTTCCCTGAGGTTACTGCTGTCCAATATAAAACACTGCAAGGCTGGAATAAAAATCCTGGGTTCCTAAGGCAGCCATTTATTGGTGCTTTTTCCACCCAGGAGAGCTGAGCTGATGCTCTGGTGCTGCCCAGAAGCCCCCAGCCAGCCCTGGGGGGCTTCAAACTCTCAGACCTTCCTAGGATTCAGATTTTTCCCTCCATCACATTACAGGGAAGGGAAGGAAAAGGCAGCTGATTTACAACCTTCCTCAAGTGCAAACCAGAAAGGACCCATTCCTAGAGGTTTTTCAAGCCACCCAGGAAGAAAAGTGACATTTAGTTGTTGTTAAAAGCCTTCTAACTGCATAACAATTTCATGGTATGTTAACTTCTAGGTTTTCCTTCCCATATAAATTTTTAAGGAGTAAAATAGAAAAACCCAGTCACTTGACCTTTAATCATAGTTATTTGTGTGATCAGCCGAGTGTGGGGAAAAAGCTGGTTTGTGCTTGAGAGATGCCCTTTAAGACTCGATTGCTCTAATATGACACACAACTCACATGATGTTATATGTGGGGTCTCACTGCCCAGCCCCAGGGCACGATGTCCTCCCTTTTAGTATCCCTGCCCTGGTGCAGAGGAAGGAATCCATGTGATGGAACAGATCAGGGCAGAGCCCTGGGACTGCTCCCTCCACCACCCAGGGGCCCAGGGAGGTGCTCAGTTCTCTGGCACTACAGAACCCCCCAGGGAAGAAGATTTTGCATGGATACAGAGAATTGGATGTTAGAAACGTGCACTGAAGGAGGTGTCACCCTGGTAGAGTACAGAACTTTGCCATTTTATTGCAGTGGTATTCCAAACACTTATAAAATATTAATAGTAGAGGGATTTCCATTACAATTTTGAAACTAGAATGTTGTTTTTTGGGGGGAAGTGACCTCATGAATGTTTCTTTGGGGAGCTGAAGCCTCTGCTGGGATGGAGACAACAGAGAAGCCTCCTCCACAGGTCCTGATGCCTTTGGCCACCACCAGAATGGGCTCTGAAGCCACAGACAGCAGTAGCCCAGCCCCGAGGGCACAGCCCAGCATCAGGACCTAAGGAGGGGACAATTTCTGTGGGCCCAGAGGTGGCCATTGGGCACATCCAGCCCTGGGGCTGCTCCCCCCCAGCCTGCAGGATGAGCTTGCAGAGATGGAAGTGGGAAAGAAGAGACACTTGGACACCTGAGCTCCAGAGGAACCTGAGCAAAGTGCTGGGGCCAGCATGGCTCCAAGCTGAGCTATTACCTGCTGTAAGTGGAGACAGAAAGGTAGTTCTGAAACCACAGTGAAAATAACCCTCCTGGGGAAAAAAAAAAAAAAAAAAAAAAAGAAAAAAAATATTAAAAAATCAATACAAACACCAAGGAAAGAGGATCAGAATCTGAGACCATCAATTCCGGAGATAAAGAGTTGAAAGTCTCAGTGGGAGGACAGCCAGATCTGGACTGAAAAACAAAACTTTGTTTCTTTTGCTGACAAATGACTTTTTTATGTTAAAGGACAAAGGAGTGGGAAGGATGCAGGCCCCGTGTCTGAAGAAAGAAGGAGCAGGCAGGAACCTCGTGGAAGCTTTTTGCACCTCTCCTTCCTCTTCCACACTTGAAAGGATTTTCTTGTGACAGCAAACAAGGGATTTGTGCCATTTCAGGCTGGTTTGGGCACAGCACAGCAATGTGCTCCAGGACAAGGATTGCTCCTTCTGCTGTGACAGTGCCAGAGCAGGGAACAGCAAAACAACACAAATGTACCTGCAGTAAGTAAATATTCCAGCCAGGAAAGCAGCAGAGTTGGTGCAGCTCTAATGACCCACAGGTACCCTCTGGCTGGTTCCAGGCTCCATCTGAGCCACCTCCTCCCTGCTCACCAGTACAAACCACAGGGAAAATCCAACTTCCCCATAAATCTGATGATCCAGACCTGCACCACGGGCTGCCAAAGGAAATACTGTGTGTATTACCTCCTTTTGCCATCTCTGTTGTTTGTCTGCAAACAAAAGGGACCAGAGGAATGCATTTGTTTCTAACAGCTTTATTTTCTGTCAGATGGATACCCCTAGCTCCAGGATCTCTGCACTATAAATGTTTTGCAGCAGCTCTTTAGCTTTTAAGGTAATCACATAAAAGATCCTTGACTACATAAAGGCAGCTAATCTGGGTAAATGCCTTTAAGCATCTTTACATTTCTTGCTAATGGATTCCAGGCAGCCCACAGAGATTCACGTTCTAGAAAATAATGTAAAATATAGTAAGTGCCTCATTTTTTTAAATGCCTCACATTTGTCATACGCCGAGAATATCCAGAGCTCCAGGCACCATCAGATCATGACACTTCTGGAACTAATATTGTGTCCTGTCACCACCAGAGTGAACCCCAGCCTTCCACTGGGGCAAGGACACATTCAGCCTGCAATCCCAACTCAACCAGAGATAAATTATCACAGGTTATTAATGAGAGAGGAGGGATCCAGGCTCTGCAATCTGATGACACAACCTGAGGGGCAGGCCCAGGGATCTATATATATATATATAATGTATAGATACATATAAAAAAGACTATATATTTATATATAAAGCACCTATCACCATATTGCTAAATGTTCTTTGGAGCCACACGGGACCCTCTGTGTGGTACCAGATATTTAGGGGAGCCAGACTCTGCTGAGAGGCAGGACCACAGCCCAAGTGTCTGAGGCTCTGCGAGCAGAGGTCTGAGGTAGAAATTATGATACACCTCCAGTATAATGGTGCAAACAACCATTACCATAATTTTGATGCCAATTACACGTAATTTGAACAAAGGAGTTGTCCTCGCTTTGATTTGCTCTCCTTGTACTCCTGGCTGCTTTCATTAAAATCACTTACAGAGATTTGCAGCAGTTCTGTTTGAAGTGCTGTCATTAGGATTTTCATTTGCAGTGGTGTCAGAAGTAATTTCACAGCAGGCTGTTTATGTTTTAAGAAGGGATCTGCAGCGGGTGGCTGTCAGAGGCATTCCAGGGGGACAGCCACCAAGCAAGGGGCTGGGCTGGGGACCTGGGGCTGCCCCGTGCTGATTAAATCATAGAATCATAGAATCCTAGAATCCTAGGGGTTGGAAGGGACCTCAAAGATCATCTAGTCCAACCCCCCCTGCCAGAGCAGGGCCCCCTAGAGTACATCCCCTAGGAACGTGTCCAGGTGGGTTTTGAATGTCTCCAGTGAAGGAGACTCCACAACCCCCCTGGGCAGCCTGTTCCAGGGCTCCGTCACCCTTACAGTAAAAAAATTTTTTCTGATATTCAACTTGAACCTCCTATGCTCCAATTTACACCCATTACCCCTTGTCCTATCACTGGTCACCACTGAGAAAAGCCTAACTCCATCTCCCTGACACTCACCCCTTACATATTTGAAAACATTGATGAGGTCACCCCTCAGTCTCCTTTTCTCCAAACTAAAGAGACCCAGCTCCCTCAATCAGCATTTAAAATCCATAGCCAGGATCTCACCCCTGGTTGCCCCTTGGGACTGAAGGGCCCTTAATGCAGGGACTGGGCTGCAGTGGTTCCCGTGGGGTGAGTGGGGCTGCTCTGGCTCCTGCTCCTCAGGCAGAGATGGAAGTTGTGTGACACTGGTGAAGGACACTTGGGGACACACAACTCAGTCACCACAAACCATGCACCAGTTATCCCTCAGTCACAGGGTGAGGGTGACAGGGAGGTCACTGGGGGAGCCTTTTCCAGCTGTCCATGATAAAAGAGGGCCATGGACTTTGCAAATGACAATTAGCAAATTACTCCAGCTGATTCCGAGATGCGTTTTACGCTCCAGGATTTGGCTCTTGGGCAGAAGGCACCAACACAGTGTGTCCACTATAGCTCCCCAGTGCTTACCAAGCCCTCCAGGATGGATCTGGTCCCTCTCCAGGATCCCAGGACTCTGACCTGCCAGCTCCACCTGATGATGGATAAGGACCCCCCCAGGTCTCCCCTCCAGCCCCTGGCCCACCTCTGGCTGTGGGTGGGAAGGGAGATGAAGAAAGAGCCCAGCTTGGGTGGGAGGAATTTGGTTTCATAATAAGTGTGCATTTGCCTCCCAGGGCCAGATTGCCACGGAGGTTCACAAAAATCCTGCTTAAATAAACAGAAAAAGGAGGAAATGCTGAAGAGAGTGTCCAATCTGCATTATAATTAGGGGAAAGAATAACAAATGGCAGAAACAACCTGTTCCCAGCTGCAGCTGCAGTTTGTTCCCACTGTAACTGAAAGGCCATGCACCATCCCTACCAGGAGCCTTCTCTGGGAATCTGTGAGTGTTTCATTCAGCAGGACTAGAAAAAGAGCATCTTTTTTTCTTTTTTTTTTTTTTTTTTTTTTGCCTGTACTGCAGATTCTGCTGTAATGAAGCATCAGAGAGAATTTCATCAACCCAGACACTGCTGTCTCCAGCCCAGCAGCAAAAGTGGGGGGTCTGCAGCCCTGAGAGAGCCAACACTGTGTCCAGTTCTGAGCCCCTCAGCTCAGGAAGGAGATTGAGGTGCTGGAGCAGGTCCAGAGAAGAGCAAGGAGGCTGGGAAGGGATCCAGCACAAGTCCTGTGAGGAAGGGCTGAGGGAGCTGGGGGTGTTGAGGATGGAGAAGAGGAGGCTCAGGGGAGACCTCATCACTCTCTCCAACTCCCTGAAAGGAGGTTGGAGCCAGGGGGGGTTGGGCTCTTTTCCCAGGCAACTCTCAGCAAGACAAGAGGGCACAAGAGGTCTCAAGTTGTGCCAGGGGAGGTTTAGGTTGGACATTAGAAAGAATTTCTTTCTGGAGAGGGTGCTCAGCCATTGGAATGGGCTGCCCAGGGAAGGGGTGGATTCTCCATCCCTGGAGATATTTCAAAAGAGCCTGGATGTGGCACTCAGTGCCATGGGCTGGGAACCACGGGGGGAGTGGAGCAAGGGTTGGACTTGATGAGCTCTGAGGTCCCTTCCAACCCAGCCCATTCTAGGATTCTAGGATTCTATGAACACAGGGACAGCATTGGGTTCCAGCTGGGTCACCCCGGTGTGGGGCCAGGTCCCTGCCTGCAGGGGGGTTCGGTGTCACCAGAGTCACCTCTGGCCAGCGGGGCTGGGGGGTGGCAGCACTCAGAGGATGCATTTGGAGCTGCTGTTCACTCCCAGACCGACTAATTTACCTGTAAACCTTCCTAATGAGGCTGAGAGGGTAGGAACGGAGAGGAAGCAGCGTTATTATCTGAAAGCAGCAGTGGCTGACAGCATGTTTAATCACAGCCTGCGTGAGGGTGACATCGGCGGAGGACAAGATTCCAGACGTCTCTAATTACTCACACACCGAGGGCAGGAACGCGGAGCCCCAGAGTCACTTAACCCACAACCGAGAGGAGCCGAGACCAAAGCTGCGGCTGGGGATGTTCCCAAAAACCCCACCTTGTCCCTAAGGGAGCCCGGGACCTGCAGAACCGGAGCCACCGCCCGGCACCGAGCCCGGAGCTGCTGCTCCGAACCTCAGCGGATTTTGCCGTCTGTGTGGTGATGGGATAGAGAGGTAAAGAATCATAGAATCCTAGAACTGGCTGGGTTGGAAGGGACCTCAGAGCTCATCAAGTCCAACCCTTGCTCCACTCCCCCCGTGGTTCCCAGCCCATGGCACTGAGTGCCACATCCAGGCTCTTTGGAAATATCTCCAGGGATGGAGAATCCACCCCTTCCCTGGGCAGCCCATTCCAATGGCTGAGCACCCTCTCCAGAAAGAAATTCTTTCTAATGTCCAACCTAAACCTCCCCTGGCACAACTTGAGACCTCTTGTGCCCTCTTGTCTTGCTGAGAGTTGCCTGGGAAAAGAGCCCAACCCCCCCCTGGCTCCAACCTCCTTTCAGGGAGTTGGAGAGAGTGATGAGGTCTCCCCTGAGCCTCCTCTTCTCCAGCCTCAACACCCCCAGCTCCCTCAGCCCTTCCTCACAGGACTTGTGCTGGATCCCTTCCCAGCCTCCTTGCTCTTCTCTGGACCTGCTCCAGCACCTCAATCTCCTTCCTGAGCTGAGGGGCCCAGAACTGGACACAGGACTCAAGCTGTGGCCTCCCCAGGGCTGAGCACAGGAGTTCATCCCACTCGCTTCTCTCTGCTTCTTTCCTCTCTCCCCGCTCTCTCCTGCCTTTCTCTGCCTCACCTCTCCCTGCCTGAGTTTCTCCTGAGGTCTGCAGACTAAAAACATTAATAAAAGCCAGAAACTGGGACACGAATCTCATTTCTCACAGAGCAAACGCCAGCCAGGATCCAGGTGCCCACCCCGGGTTGCACAAAACTCTGCCAAGGCCGTGGGGTTCTTCCTTTCCCAGTCTGAGCCAGCGGGTGGGAAGGGAATTCCAGGATCTGAGTTTCAGGGAAGCACTGCCCAGCCCAGGCTGCTCCCAGGACAGGGAGGGCTTTAGCGTTCACCCTCTCTTCTTCCTAATCCCTGGATCTTGGGTTAAATCAGCAGCTCCCCGGTGGTGGCTCCAGGTATTTTGATTTATCTGTGAGGGATCTCATTATCAGCAGCAGCAACACAGACTCTGACCTTTCATGTCAGGGCCCCTTTGAATTTACTTCTGGCCCGAGGTACAAAAGAAGCCGTGAGAAATCAATTTTCTCTCCTCCAAGACCCCATAGTTTTCAAGAACTTTTAAAGGGCAGAGAAGCCATAACTGGGACATCATCTCCCTTTAAAAAGGTCCTTCATCATGTTACGTTTTGATTAATCAGCCTCCAACTCTCCCATCACTTCCAGAAACAGCGAGCAGCCAGGAGCCCCCCTGGGGAGAGGGAGAGAGAAGGAATCTTGGGTGCTTGGCACCCTGCAAGGAAGACTCCATCCTGCTCCCCCCATCCTGCTGGCCATGGCCACCTGGAGGCCTTGAGACACTTCCTGAGGCTGCAAACCCTGAGCCTCCTCCCTGGCTGCCTCCAGCAGGTTCCAGGCCCTTGGAGTGAGCGTGGTGCTGAAGATGAGCCCAGGGGATGAACCCCAGTCCCCAGGTGTGGGGGCCCTGCAGCTTCCCCTGCCTGCCAGATGAGATGCATAATTCAGGAAAAATTTTCATTTTAAAATTCATTTTAAGGCCGTCTGAGGCATGGTAATAAAGCAGACATTATGACAATACAGATCAATAAGTCCAGAGAGGATCCTTTGCTGAAACAGGCTGCAATTGTTCAAACCAAGTCTTAATTGTGACAGGAATTGATTTCTCTTTTCTAATATCCCTGACTTTTAATTAAAAGATAGTTAAGGAGATGATACATTTCCAGGATCATTTAGAGGCAGGACAACATCAAGGAGCAGGCACTTAAAATGCAGAACCTGGCAGAGCCAGACTGCAGCCTGGGGACTTGCTCTGTGCTGACCCCCAGACACCCGGGACTGGGGGACACCTGGACCCCCCCCCCGGCTCCCTCTCCTCCAGCCTCAGCTCCTGACTTCTCCCTGCTCCCAGGGCTCCTCCATCCATCTGCATTTCACACCCTCTTGCACACACAAGTGACTCTGAGCATCCTGCAGGCTCCAGCACTCTGCTTTGCCCTTGGATGGTGGCAGGGACAGGGACAGGGACAGGCAGGGACAGGGACAGGGACAAGGACAAGCAGGGACAGGGACAAGCAGGGACAGGTAGGGACAGGGACATGGACAGGGACAGGAACAGGCAGGGACAGGGACAGGCAGGGACAGGGACAGGAAGGGACAGGGACAGGGACAAGGACAAGCAGGGACAGGCAGGGACAGGGACAGGCAGGGACAGGCAGGGACAGGCAGGGACAGGGACAGGCAGGGACAGGGACAGGCAGGGACAGGCAGGGACAGGGACAGGCAGGGACAGGGACAGGCAGGGACAGGGACAGGCAGGGACAGGCAGGGACAGGCAGGGACAGGGACAGGCAGGGACAGGGACAGGCAGGGACAGGCAGGGACAGGGACAGGCAGGGACAGGGACAGGCAGGGACAGGGACAGGGACAAGGACAAGCAGGGACAGGCAGGGACAGGGACAGGCAGGGCTGCTCCCCAGCACACCAGGGAGGACAGTTCTGCAGCACCCTCAAAACCTTTCCCCACCCCCCAGAAATTTCTGCAGGAAGGGAGAGGCAGGAGGGCTGGAGCCCCTGGGGAGGGAGGGGATGAGCTCCTCCAGACTTGGCTTTTTTTTTTTTTGGCTTTTTTTTTTTGGTAATTTCAAGGAAATCACCCATCCAGGGGGTGCCTGTGACACAACAAGACAAGTGAGGAAGCCAAGTGTGACCCAGCCAGACTGCTTCTTAATCATCCTCTGTTAGAGTAAAACAGGCCCAAGCACCTTAATCTGACTGCAGGGAGCCCATTAACATCAGAGACTCCATTAAAAGAAGAAATGGGTCTTTTATCTGCTAATCAAGAACCATAAAAAGAGTAAGCCTTGGAAGACACCCCTAAGTGCCCAAACACATCCCCACAGCAGCCCCAGCTTGCAGCAAGGTGGCTCCAGCCACCTCCTCTCTGTCCCAGCAGCCAACCCCACCAACACTGGGGGTCAGAGCCCTCCCCAGGGCACTGTCCCTGCCTGAACACCCCTTTTTGCAGAGCAGAGCTGAGCGGGGAGCTGCAGAATCAGCAAGGACAGGAGTCACTTCTGGAGTCACTCCTGGAGTCCCCCGTGTCCTTCTCTGCATCACCAGCTCTGCAGTGCTGGAATTTGGAGCAGCAGCACAAAGCAGGGAAAAGGCCAAGGTTCTGCAGACCCCCCCCCTCTGCATTCCTAGGTGCTGAGGTAGCTTTGGCCACCCTCAGAAAATCTGCCTGGTGTTTATTCCACTGGTGGGTGCCTAAGTGGTCAGAGAGTGCAGCAAATCCTGTTTCCTGAGGCTTGATTGGATTAGGGAGCAGAGGTGCTGGAGAGCTGATGATATTGCCAGGAAGAGCAGAAAAGACTGAAGAAGATTCTCAGAAACATCCACCCCCTGCAAGCCTCCCCCAGGCTGGGCTGGGAAGGCAGCAGCATCACCTTTGCAGATCCATTTGAGTAGAATTCTTTGGCTCAGCAAATAAAAGCCAAAAGGCAGGCACTGACAAAAAAGATCTGGATTTGTGACAGCCCCGCCGTGCTGTGTCCCTGCCAAACACACCAAACACACCAAACACACCAAACACACCAAACACACCAAGCACAGGCCACCCCTCCTCTGGCCAGGGCTCACCCTGCCTGCACCCAGTGAGGAAAACACAAACAATCAGCCTCCCCTTAAATGAATGATGAAATTCAACAAGGGGAAGTGTAGAGTTTTGCATTTGGGGAAGAACAACACGATGTCCCAGTATAGGTTGGGGGCTGAGCTGCTGGAGAGCAGTGTAGGTGAAAGAGACCTGGGGGTCCTGGTAGACAAGAAGATGCCCATGAGCCAGCAATGTGCCCTTGTGGCCAAGAAGGCCAATGGCATCCTGGGGTGCATTAGAAAGGGGGTGGTTAGTAGGTCAAGAGAGGTTCTCCTCCCCCTCTATTCTGCATTGGTGAGGCCACACCTGGAGTATTGTGTCCAGTTCTGGGCCCCTCAGTTCAAGAAGGACAGGGAAGTGCTTGAAAGAGTCCAGCGCAGAGCTACTGAGATGATTAAGGGAGTGGAACATCTCCCTTATGAGGAAAGGCTGAGGGAGCTGGGTCTCTTTAGTTTGGAGAAAAGGAGACTGAGGGGTGACCTCATCAATGTTTTCAAATATGTAAGGGGTGAGTGTCAGGGAGATGGAGTTAGGCTTTTCTCAGTGGTGACCAGTGATAGGACAAGGGGTAATGGGTGTAAATTGGAGCATAGGAGGTTCAAGTTGAATATCAGAAAAAATTTTTTTACTGTAAGGGTGACGGAGCCCTGGAACAGGCTGCCCAGGGGGGTTGTGGAGTCTCCTTCACTGGAGACATTCAAAACCCACCTGGACACGTTCCTAGGGGATGTACTCTAGGGGGCCCTGCTCTGGCAGGGGGGGTTGGACTAGATGATCTTTGAGGTCCCTTCCAACCCCTAGGATTCTATGATTCTATGATTCTAAAATTTCCTTCCCAAAAAGAGGAAATCCAGCACGGGAACGGCCCCTAGGGATGGGAGTCCTGTCTGTCTGGGGCTCCAGAAGCAGCTGGATAGCCCAAACTCCTGAAAACCCTGTGGTGCTCTAACACCTCATTGCTTTGGATTCATCTGGGTTTGGTACCTCAGGTGTTTGGTTCTCTGACTCAGCCCCAGAACGATAAAAACCTTCATTAATACCTCTGGGCTGGTGCCTAAAACAACAGCCCACGAGCTGGTGCTTTTTAGTTTGATTTTGCTGTCGCTTGGGACAGGATTAGAGGGAACTACATCTATTAATTCCTCCAATATCCTTCAGCAAACATCAGCTTGGACCAAAGAGGACATGGGATGCCAGTGCTGGTAATTGGAGAGAAACTCTTCACTTGCAGATGCTCAGAGACCCTTGATGGCACCCCAGGCTTTGACATAATTATCCAGGCACAGAGCAGCTGCCAACCAGCACACAACTTGAGAGAAAAAGCAGAGAGCTGCTTAATCACAGAGCCTCTCTCTGCCTACAAGGGGCTTTTCATCCTTCTTCAAACCCTTTGCAGGGCTGCTGCACGGAGAACAAACCTGGAAGGGGCTTACACACAATTAGTGCCTTGCTCAGACAAAAATTAGCATTTTGCCTCTGAAAAGGTGGCAGCAGTGGCACCTCCTGCTGCAGACATTGGCACCACCCTGTCCCCTGCCACCCCCAGCACCAGATGGGTCCCTTCTGCCACTGCCCCCTGACACACTCCTGGCTGCAGCTGCACCAGGGCTGGGGTCAGGCTGAGGACAAAAGGGCCCAGAGGGTGATGCTCGTGGTTTCCTTTCCCTCTTCCCACTGCTAACTCACCAAACCTGACCTCCAGCCATGCCACATCCACGTCCCCCGTGTCCCCCTCAGGGCTGGGGGTGCACAAAGGCTCTCACCAGGCTCACACAGTGCCAGCCCTGGCATAAACCCACAACCTGAAACCTCCTCACCTCCCTGGGGCAGGTCCCAGAGCTGCCTTTGACCCCACATCAGGACTGTGGGACGTGGCCCCCTGTCCTGGTGTCCCCAGCACCCACCAGCAGCTGCCATGGGGTGGGCACCCCCAGCACTGAGGAAGCCCCAGGAGTGGAAGAGGCAGATGCCACGTAGGCTTGAGAGAGCACTAAAGTAATTAAGTATTGACTGAGAATGTCCTAGACGAGCCCTGGCTGCACATTACATTCTGCTTAACTCAATAATTACCATATATATTATCCCTTTACACACTCCATCTTTATTAAGCTAAAAGGTCTGTAATTAGCTACTTGGTTTAAGTGTAAGATTTTAATTAATTCCCATTATGAAATATAATTGCTTATTAGAGAGAATGTTGGGTGTTCTATCACACCACTATCTCTAATATTTTAACTAAAACACAATCATTTGTCCCAGTGGGCAAGCAGAGGTTTTGTTAATCAGATGGGGACGCCAAACATCCTCCACAAAGCCAGAACAACAACAAAAAAAAATCAATTATTTGACACAAACCCTCTCAGAACCATTTCCCCTCCCAAACCAGAGCAGAACAGGTGAGGCTGGGCAGGAATGTGGTTTTCAGGGAGCCAAATCCTTGGTTTCCACTTTCCAGGTGGAGAACCTCACCTGAGCTCCCCTTGGAGCACCTCGTGCCCCAGCCCTGGCTCACTGGAGTATTTAGTGGATGATTTCAGCCTTGGTTCCATTTAATTGAAATGTTAGAAGAGATTCATTTTAGGCCTTACTGGGTTCTTTCTGCAGTGTCTCAGCACAGCTCAGCAGTTCAGCAGTGAGATGCTGGTGGGGATGGGACAATCCCTCTCCTTGGGTCAGTTCTGTGGCACTTCCACAAATGCAGAATCACTGCAGCATCAGACAAACGACAGCCCTGCCAGATCCTGAGAGAGACCCCTTGCAAACTGCACACTAAATTATTGACTTCACAGCGTTTGGCGCTGAATTAAAACGAAAAAACAAAGTTTTTAGCTGCTGAAAGCAGCAGTTTCCATGGTGTTGGAGCAGCAGATGGTCTTTCGTGGGGATAAAGGACTTCAAGGCTTTGTCAGTGGAGAGAAGAAGGGGGGATTTAAGGTGTGTATTGTAAATTTTAAGAGGGGAGCACCTGGTGGTGCAGCCTGAGAGCAGAAATGCAGGAGGGAAACCCCAGCAGTCAGAAAACCCCCAGCAGTCAGAGCCTTTCCTGGCCCCGTCCTACAAGTCATTAATTCCCAATAAGTAGAAAACTGCACCCTGGGCTGTGGCTATGAATAGTTTGCTGCATCAGAGACAATCCCTGACCCAAATTACCAGCCATAAATCAATTTTTGCATGCTGACATACCATTAATAATGACAAATGAAGAATTTAGAGGCGCTGCTAAAGTCCACACCAAGATTTTGATGGATGAGCAGGAGGAGCTCAGGTGGAGCCATCAGCCCCAGGTCCAGCACCTTCTCCCAGCCCTGGACAGCACTGAGTCCCTCACGTCCTCTCCCCAGTGACTCCCAGACCCCATCTCCTTCCTCTGAAGTGGGGGACAAGATGTCCCCATGACCCATGGCCAGGCAGGGGGGGTTGAGCTTCAGCCCCTTCTGCCTCCTTCCCCAGCTCCTGCTCTCCTCCCCTCCACACTGCAGGAGCCCAGCAGGGACCCAAAAATGCTTTGGCCTCCTGCAGGGCTGAAGAAAATCCTGGTTTTTAAGAGCACCGTGGCCATGGCAGGGGCTCCCCCAGCTATTTCACCCGAAGAAGACACAGGAGCAGCTCCAGACACAGCCTCTGTCCCTCTGTCTGTCTGCAGCTCTGCTTCTCTGGGCTGGAACACTGCTTTTCAGTTGTTTTCAGTTTACTGGTGGGATTAAGCTGGTGTAAAACAGTGGGTGAGGAGCAAAATGACAATGTTTGTCTGGAGAGCATGGAACAGGCACCTAGCTGGGTGCCCACGTGGATGGGGGGGGGGTCTGAAGGAATTTGCAGGCAGAGCACACCCTGCCACAATTAATAAGCTGAAAATGATGCTTGTTAAGAGCAAACAGTAAGGAATAAATAACCTTGGAGCCCATCACTCCTCTCCTCAGGGTGACAGGGATGAGCACGAGGGGTGCTGCTGGCACCCTGGGACAGTGGCAGCAGATGGGTGACACAGAAGGGACCCCACATCCTGCTCAGGTGCTGTGGGGAGGAGGCAGGGGACTGTCCCCCAGCCCCACAGCTGACAAGGGGCTGCACCCCTGTTTGTCCCAAGCCAAAGCCATGACAGCTCCTCAGCCAGCCAGGGCAACATTAATTGCTAAGCAAGTAATTAATGGCTACAGAATGTGACCAATGCAATTACATTGAGGGTTTTTTTGTTGGTTTTTTTTTTTTTATTTTTTTTTTCTCTTCTCTCTGTCCAGAGTCTTGGCACTGAACTCTCTTATAATGAGATGACAAATCTGCCAGGCAGGTCCTTCCCAGCCTCACCTCTCCCAGAAGCTCCCCAAGTGTTCTGCACCACTAATTATTAATCAAGTTATTGCTCCCAGTGGTCCCCAGGTGTTCCCCAGGTGATCTGCTCTCTCCTTGCACCCTCCTGGGGCTGCCAAACAGCCCTGCAGGTCCCAGGGGGGCTGGGATGGCTCAGGACCCCCCCTCCCCCCGTGCCCTCAGCTCCATCCAGAGCTTCCCAGCTGCTGGGGTGTCCTGGCTCAGTGACACTGGGGTGATGTCATCCCTCTGCATTTTCTAATAGTATTTGGGGGGAAAAAAAATGATTCTGTAATTTGTCATGGTGCTACAGACCTGGAGAAAAAGCAACAACTCTGAACAAACAACCAAACCAACCCCAGTCCTGGCTCCTGCTGAGCAGTGGCCCAGAGCTGATGGGTGACCTGCAGCAGCACAGGAGAATGATTTTTTAATTGCTCTTGATTTCCAAAATCTAAATTTTGTCTTGCAATTGAAATATTTGGGGGGGGGGAAGGGGAAAGTTTCTGCTTTCAGAAAATCTTTTCTCTCCCTGTAACTTTTTCAGGAGGGGAACAGCCAAGCCCACAAGGCTCTGGCAGACCCAATCTGCAGCCTGCTGACACCCAGCAATGGGAACACCCTGAGCACAACCTCTCTGTCCTGCTCAGAGGAGCCTCAGTGCCTCTGCACAGCCTCTGCCAGCCCAGCAGCACCCACTGATCCCGGTGCAGAAACCTCCAGCAGCTCAGCATCCACCTCCCCTACACCTCCCATCGTTATCCCAGCCATGGCAAGGCCATTCTGATGCTGAAAATTGGAATTTCCTGTGACCCCAGGAACAGGGAACCAGCAGGTTTTGCACGAGACAATAACCAATGACCAAGGGTCACCTCTGATTTGTCCCTGGGGGTGACTCTGCTTTGCCCTGGGAAGCAGCCTCGTGGGTGCCAGAGCATCTCCTGGGCTTCTGCCTCTCCCTCTCCTGGCTCAGCTCATCCCATTGGGTCAGAACCATCCCTGCCAAGCACTGGCTGCCTCTGCAGTGATGCCTCTGACTTTACAGCCCAGGCACTGGGTACCACAGCTCTGGCAGCTGCAAAAGCACCGAGTGGGGAAGGGGACAAAGCCCTGGGTGCCCCAGGCAGGGTCAGCTCTGCTCCCCCAGCCCCACCAGAGCATCCCCCCCATGGCTGGGGTGGCCACAGCCAGCAGGATCCTGGCTGCCAGGGAGAGCTGCAGAGCCACACACAAAGACAGGAGTGGGGACAGCCCAGGGACACCCCAGCAGCACTGAGAGACCCACAGTACCCTGAGATGTTAAAAATACTCACATCATCTTTTGTTGCAACAGCAGAAGAGCTGCCTGAGCCCAGCAGGGGACACAGGACACGTTCCCAGTGACAGCCCCGCAGCTTCCCAGCTCAATCCCAGCAGGAATGAGGCTTTGCTGAGCTCTTCACCATGCCAGGAATGGCTGCAGGTGACAGGCACTGCCAGAGATAAGGCCACACAGCTCTGCAATGTGTTCTCACCTTCAAAGAGCTTTAAGAGACTGAGGAATTAGCAGAAGCAGCTCCTGGGCAGAGCTTTTGTCTGGGGCAGGAGGCTGGCAGGACAGAGCTGTCCCAGGAGGAGCAGAGAGACCCCGAGAGCTGGGCTGGAGAGGGAGCAGGGCATGGAAGCAGCTGGGTTTGTAGCTTTTCCTTGCATCTCATCAGAAACTGCTGGATTTGATTCCCTGCACTTGGGTATCAAGTCAGGGCCCCATCCAGAAAGCAATTTGTGCCTCCCAGAGCAGGCAGCCCAAACGTTTCCCATTAAAATGTAAATTTGGCAAAATTTCCTGGCGTCTCTTTTTCCTTCCTTAAGGTAAGAAGAATATGAACTTGTATTATTTTTCCCCTCACTGTTATCTTCCTCTCAGTTTTGTGCTAAGTAAAAAAAGCTGCCTGACACACACCTCCTGCAAATTAAATATGAATTGGCTCTGGCAGCACAACAGGGATCCAGATTACAAAGAGATGTGCTGAGCTAATTGGAATTATTTCTAAGAGGCATTAACCCCAGGAGGCAGAAGTGGAGCCACGAGTGCTCCCTGCACCCAGCAGCACCCTGACCAGGCAGGGGACACGATGGGGACAAGAGCCCAACCACAGCAGGGACATCACCACCACCTCCCCAGCACAGGGGATTTCAGCCAAAGAAGCTCAAAATGATTAAACCAATTATTTAAAAGATGATCCTCCACGATTAAAACCCCAAATCCCTCCAGAATCACCATTTCTTTTGCCTCCAGAACACAAATTTCTTTTCCCTCCAGAGCCACCATTTTTGGTTGTTTCCTTCCAGACACCTGGGGACAAGGAATTTCTCCCTCCACACCTCAGGAAGCTTGGCAGGGTCTGAAGGGTATTTAAAGGATCTGACTTTACAGCACTGGGAAAAACCTGAAAAGTGATCTTTTGCTGGTCAGCTACAGCCCAGGGCTCCCAGCCCAGGCCCCTGCTTGTCCCAGCTCATCAAAGTCCCACTGGAGCCCGTGGCTGCAGGATTAATGTGGGAGCACAAAGAATTAATTAATCTCTCTGCCTGCATTGCCAGGGGGGAGAATTTCAGGTGCAGGGGTTGCAGAGAAGAGGGGCCCCTTCTCCTGGCTCATTTCAGGTTCACTAAATTGGGGTTGCTCATCAGCTCAGCCCAGAGGAATCACAGCTCCAAAACCCCCTGGGAAGCAGGGGACACTTTGGGATCTGTCCCCAAGGACCAGGCTGTGCCCACTGTCCCACCTCCTCCTGGACACAGTTTGTCACCACTGCCCTGCCCTGAAGGGTCCTGAGAGCTGCTCAGGTCCTGCCAAGTGGAATTCCCCCAATTCCAAACCTTCCCTATGGACCCTGATCCAGTGTTTGTCCCGTCCTGGAGACCCCCAGGCCCTGGGGACAGGAATTTCCCTGGGGGATCCACCAGCTCCTGAAACCCTGGACTCAGACTGAAACCCTCAGGAAAGGAATTATCAGACCCAGCCAGCATGAAGTACCCAGAGAACCATTTGTGGGGAAATAAAATAAAAAAAATAAAAAAAAAAAAAGAGGATCTAATTAAATCAAAATATAATTAAATGAATAGTTAATTTAACAATTCTGCAGTGAAAACCCCTTGATCTCTGGAGTTCTCCTCCCTGCCAGCATCTCTCAGGCTCTGCCTCTCCCCAGCCCTCAGCTG
The DNA here is from genome assembly GCF_036169615.1 of Heliangelus exortis. Classification (NCBI taxonomy): domain Eukaryota; kingdom Metazoa; phylum Chordata; class Aves; order Apodiformes; family Trochilidae; genus Heliangelus; species Heliangelus exortis. The sequence continues at coordinate 4,000,653 of NC_092445.1, read as the reverse complement.
GAGCAGAGGGGACACCCTGTGACACCCCTGTCCCCACCCCCCCTGTCTGGAGCCCTCCCTGGGGACTCCCATCCAGGGAAAAGCACAGCAAAAAGGGGAAAAAAAAAATAAAAATAAAAATAAATGGGTGTACATAGAGCACGTTCCCCTTAGGCCCCTGAAAAATTCCAGTCCCAACGTTTTTTTAACAAACTGGGGGAAAAAAAAAAGGAAGCTGAGCTGCAGCCAAGTGGAATTTCCTCCAGGAAAGCAAGAAACCAAACCTGACAAATGTGTCTGGAGTGACTCGGGAGAGGAGGAGATGCTGTCTGGGGATGAGGACTCTCCAGATGGCCTCAAGGTCCCTTCTGGCTCTGCTGGCTCTGCTTCTACAGCCTCATTCCTTAAATCAGCATCCTGGGGAAAGGCTCCAGGCATCCTGCCAGCTCTGGAGCAGGAAGGGCTGGAGGAGGCATCAGGGGATCTGCATGTGGAGCTGGGAAAGCAACCTGGGGTTTTCCATATAATTTTTTTTTTTTTGCAATTTTTTTTTTTCCTACAACCTCCAGAGAGAAGCTCCAAGGAGCATTTTCCAGCAGCTTCCTCTGGAGACAGCCAAGCCCTGGGAGAGGCAGCACATCCCTGGCTGTCCCTTCCCATGCTCTGTCACAGCTCTCTCCTGTTACAGGCAGACTCATTTCTGCTGCAAAACCCAAAACTGCAGCTCAGCATCCCCCTCTATGTGTAAAAATGGCCAAGCTGGACAAAAAACATCTCTGCTGGCTGTGAGCACAGAGGGAAAAATCTGAGCTCTGAGCAGCTGGCTCAGGGTGCTCCAGCTGGAAGGATTTTCTCCCACCCTGGACTATCTCCCAGTCAAGGCATTAAGAAAAAAAAAAAAAAAAAATCAGAATGAGATGAACACAAATATTGTTTGAAAGATTTAATCAGCTACAAATTGCAATGTTGTGTTTCCAGCTTCATCAGCCCTGGTTTGCTTTGCTCTGAGGGGAGGGCATTCAGGAGCAGCATTGGTTGTGTTGTGGGGGAAGGACAAGGAGTAAATCCAGCACTGATCACAGCTAGAGATGGGCTGAAATGTGTAAAAAATAAATTAAACACATTCTCTGTGGCCCCTTCCTGCAAGAGGAGATACTCCTGGGCTGCTCTCCATGTTCTGCCTCCAAGCAGTTAAAAAAGTCCCAAAAAAGGCTGCTTCCAGCTGGGAAAAGGGCTCAGCAGGACCAGCTCTGCCACAGACAAATGCCCAAACCAAAAAAAGCCACAAAAAAGCTGAAAAGCCACAGCCTGCAGCAGCAAGAACGGCCCCGTGGGTGCTCAGTGGAGCTCAGCAGGAAAAATCCCATCGGGAAGCAGGAATTCCCAGAGCTGGGAGTTCAGCCAAGGCTCCTGAACACAAACCCCATTTCCCCAGTGGCTCCAAGCAGGATAAAAGGGCTCAGCCCCCCAGCAGGAGCTGCTCCTGCCTGGCCTCATCCTGTTCACATCCACCACTGCCGGGTGGGTTCCCAGCAGCTCTGCTGGGGAGGTTCTGAGGGTGGATTTTTCTTTAGAGGGCAAGGAAGTGCTCATTGAAATGCAAATTCTGCTCCGGGTGCCAGCGGGTCAGGATCCCTGAAAAATTCCAACGGGATTCCAAGGGCTGCAAGCACAGGAATCACCCTGCTCAGGGCTGCTCCTCCCAGCTGGCTGTAGTTCCACCCACAGGCAACACCCCCTCCCCACAGGCAGACACTGTCCCGAGTGGCACAGCCTCACTGCCCACCCGGGTTTCACCCCTCCCTGCCACGGGGCACCAAGAGGTGACCCCACACGGACCCCTCTGGGGACACCACCCCCCTACACACCCCTACAAGGCTCCATCTCCTCCCCCCCCGGGGCAGAGCTCCCAGGCTGGGGCAGCAGAGAGGTCAGGATGAGCTTGTCTGAGAAATGCAACTCCAGGAAAAGGGGGAATTAGGAAAAGGGGAACATCAGGAGAGGGGGAACATCAGGAAAGGGGGAATTAGGAAAAGGGGGAATTAGGAAAAGGGGAACATCAGGAAAGGGGGAACATCAGGAAAGGGGGAACATCAGGAAAGGGGGAACATCAGGAAAGGGGGAACATCAGGAAAGGGGGAACATCAGGAAAGGGGGAACATCAGGAAAGGGGGAACACCAGGAAAAGGGGAATTAGGAAAGGGGGAATTAGGAAAGGGGGAATTAGGAAAAGGGGAATTAGGAAAAGGGGAACATCAGGAAAAGGGGAAACAGCAGGAAAAGGGGAAACAGCAGGAAAAGGGGAAACAGCAGGAAAAGGGGAAACAGCAGGAAAAGGGAACATCAGGAAAGGGGGAATTAGGAAAAGAGGAACATCAGGAAAGGGGAAACATCAGGTAAAGGGGAATTAGGAAAGGGGGAATTAGGAAAAGGGGAAACATCAGGAGAGGGGAAACAGCAGGAAAAGGGGAAACAGCAGGAAAAGGGGAATTAGGAAAGGGGGAATTAGGAAAGGGGGAATTAGGAAAGGGGGAATTAGGAAAGGGGGAAACATCAGGAGAGGGGGAACATCAGGAAAGGGGGAAACATCAGGAAAGGGGGAAACATCAGGAAAGGGGGAAACATCAGGAAAGGGGGAAACATCAGGAAAGGGGGAATTAGGAAAAGGGGAACATCAGGAAGAGGGGAACATCAGGAAGAGGGGAACATCAGGAAGAGGGGAACATCAGGAAAGGGGATGGCAGACCTGAGGGTGAGCCCAGAACAGATCAGGGAATTGCTGAGGAATGAGGGGGCAGAGAGGACAGAGCAGGGGGGGTGTCACCCCAGAGCAGGGTTGGTCACAACCAAGATGGAGAAATTGTCCAGATCTCAGGTGGCAGCAGCTCCAGGCACCTGAGCAATGTCCCAGGGTGTCCCCAGGGCTGGCCAGGCACCTTCCCAGCTGGAAATCCAGCAGGAACCAGGGCACTCCCCCAGCTCCTCGTGTCCCCCCTGAATCCCAGCTGCCTGCCACGTTCCAGTTAAACCAGTTCTTAAATTCAGAGCAGCCCCAAAAGCTTTAATTTTCAATGAAAACACAAGAGAAAATGTCACCCATACCCTGTTTACTTCCAGAACAAAACCAAGAGAGGGAAGCCCACACTTAACAGTCAGAGATCATTTCTTGTCTACACAGGAACCATTTCAGTGTCAGTTTTCTAAAGCAGCTCAGAGTTTCCCCTCAGTAGGAGTTTTGGTTACTTTTGGAGCCAGAGGAGCACAGCTGTGGCACCCTGGAACCTCAAAACCCCCTCTTTTCCACCTCTGCTTTCCTTCCAGTGCAGACAGAGTGAAGAAACACACAGAGAAAGTGTTAAGAGGGGGATGAGACTCTGTTTTCATCATCCCACCCTGAGAATACCCTCACTCCTCTCATTATTGCATTTCAGGGCCTGATGATGGTAACAGAACAGGTACTGGGGATGGGGAATCAGCCCAGAGCCCAGATTTGGGTTGGTTTCTCAGCTGTGATCCTAATTAACAGAGACCCATCACCTGCTGCTCTGCTTTTTTCTCTTTTTTTTTTTGTTTTGTTTTTTAACCTTTATGCATTAACCTTGCCATAACCCCTCAACCTTTTTGAACAAGGCCAGGAACACCCATTCCCTGCAGGCACACAGTGCCCAGTCCACCAGCTCCACCAGCAGAGCCTCTTCCCAGTCTCAGGATGATGCTGGGATCAAGCCATACTTGTGCCTCAGGATTTCAACTGTAGATGCCAGAGCACTGCAGGGTGAGACAGAACCACAGGGAAAAGCATTTTGAGGATTAAACTGCATTTTTTTTTGTAGGGAAGAGCAATCACCTAGATGCAGTGATGCATTTTGAATCCAGGAAAAGGTGAATTCCAGAAGGGAGAGTGGTTCATAAAGGGGCTCAGAGCTTGGAGTGCTCCCTGGGAGCCTCTGAGCATGCTGGTAATTAAACTGAACGTTAATGAGGTTTGAGTGCTATGGGAAAAGAAGGAAAAACAGGGCCTGACAGTCAAGAAAAAGCCAGAGTTTCATTCAGCAAAGGGTGCTCACCAGCCAGGACGAATGATGCTGAACTTCCCTGGCACAGACAAATCCACCACAGTGGAGCCCAAACGAGATTCTGGGCTCTGGAGATCCCCCAGGGGACCCCCATCAATGATGAGAGAGAGCTGGGGCCACAGCTCTTGGAATTCCTGAAAAAAAAACCCCAGGAGATGTAGTCACCAGTCCTGAGGATGGGCTGTGCAGGGGGGTAACAGAACCCAGGGGGTGTTGGGGTGTCAGGGGAGGGAGAATCCCCCCCCTCCTGCTCAGCTCAGCTCCTTTTTTAGGGTCATGGCCACCTCCCAGTTTGATTTCTGAGAAGAGCTCAGGTGCAGGGAAGCCCCAGGGATTCTCTGGCTGAAAACTTCTCAGCTGCACCCATTTTGTTAAAGAGAAGAAAAGAAGCCAGAAATCTCCCAAGAGACTCGGGGCAGGGACAGGGGGGGTCTGCCCAGCTGTACCCCAAACAAGGAGCTGTGCAGGGAGCAGAAATCTGGTCCCACCACCCCTCCCCCACCCCGTGGCAGCAGCAGCAGCAGCAGCCTCACCGTGACACTCAGGGTGCTGCCCTGGCAGCTGATGTTGGCACTTGTCAAAGCCAGGGGTCCAGAGCAAGCTCGTGCCAGGTCCCTGATGAAGGGGTGGTTTGGGACACGGACCCCAACCAGCTGGAAGGAAGGAGAGAGCAGGGCTGGAAACCCCTTGCTGAGCCCCCAGCCCTCTGAGGGAGCAGCGAGGGGAGAGCTGCTCCCAGCCCCCACCCCGGGTCAGGACACGTCCAGAGCAGTCACAGGGGGGGGGGGGTGACAAGGACCAGGACCTGGGAATAACCCCCAGCACCCGGTGTGCTCAACAGCCCCAGCCCCGAGCTGCCCCCCAGCCCCGAGCTGCCCCCCAGCCTCACCGGTGTGAACGGATTCAGCTCTTTATTCAGCTCTTCTGAACGCTGCAGGACCAGGGTAACGGGGCCCGGGAGCAGATCGTGCAGCAGCTCCTCCGGTACCTCCACCCGGCAGTACCTGGGGGCAGCCGGACCGGGACCGGCGGGAGGGGCTGAGCCGAGCTGAGCTGAGCCGAGCTGAGCTGAGCCCCCCCCAGGGAGAGGGACCGGACGGGGCTGCCCGGGGCTCGGTGCTCACCTGAAGAGTCGGTCCACGTCCCCGACACAGATTGCCAGCGGCTTCCGCCCGTTCCGCCCCTTCAGGCTGTAAATGCTCCGCACGGCGCCGGAGTCCTGGGCCAAGCAGGCCACGCCGTACACCGTGTCCGTGGGCACCGCCACCAGCCCACCCGCCTGCAGGGCACGGGCGGCCGCCGACACCGCCTCCTGCCAGCCTGGGGGAGAGAGCGCTGGGTCAGCGGGCCGGCCCGGTTCCGCGGTACCGGGACAGCACCGCCCCCCACACCCCGCACCACAACGCCCCCCGCGTTCCCTCCGGCCCAGCCCCGGCCCCGGCCTCTCCCCTCCGCACCGGGCGGCTCCGTGCGGGCGGGCAGCAGGAGGCGGGAGCTGCGGGCTTGGCCCAGCCCCGGGCCCGTTCCCGGGGCTCGGTCCCCGGCCTCACACCGCCCCGCCAGGGCCGCGCCTTCCCCTCGCCCCGGCCGCTTCCGGCCCCCCGCGGTGACGCACATCCGGGGCGACGCCGTTTCCATAGCGACGCGGGGAGGGATGGAGGCGGCGGGCCGGGCCCGGGCCCGGTTCCCCGTGGGCGCTGAGCGGAAAAACCCCGCGGGGGTCCCGCCGGTACCGCCCCAGGTGCGGCCCGACCCGCGGAGCCTGCGGGAGCTGCTGGAAACCCGACAGAGGAGACTGCGGGCCCGCATCGCCGCCTGCGAGGAGCTGAGGGCCGAGATGTCCGCCCTGCAGGCCGCGCTGAGACCCGAACCGGGGCAGGACCCGGTCCCTGGCCGCCCCTCCACTCCCGGCCACGGCGAACGGGGAGCGGGGCCCTGAGGAGCGGAGCCCCGGCCCGAGCCGGCGGGCCCAGAGGCGTTGGGTGCGTGCGGGGCACCGAGGAGGCCTGAGCGGGTGGTACCGGGTCAGAACCGGGCCGGGAACAGAGCCTGGGACTTTGTTCCCCTTGTCCCACCTTGATTTGCACTTTAAAATAAACCAATATTGGCTCAGCCCTCGTCTCAGCTGCTTCTTGCTGAACGCATCTGCTCGGGGCAGGAGAGGGGCCAGGGCAGGGTTTGGGTTTTTAAAAAGAAAAAATATTAATAATTTGTAAATTCTTCCCACGGCTGAGTGGAGGGGGGGACAAGGAGTTCCTGGGTGAAGAAGTTTGCTGGGGGGGGGAGCTGGGTCCTCAGCCCCCTCCTGAGGAAAGACCATCACCACACAATGTTTAAATAAGCATTTAATTAGGATTCCATTAGTATTAATATTGCTTTCAATTCCAAAAAAAGTTAATTTCCACTTCTTTGCAGATATTTCAAAGTACAATATTAACTTCATACAAAATGAGCAATTAAGCAAACACCATTATTTCACATTTTACATTCTTCAAAAAAATACAAATTCATATTTACTCTTTTTTGTTTGTTTGTTTGTTTTTTCTTTTTTTTTTTTTTGGGTTTTGGAGATGCTCTTCCTTTGGAAGTACTGTACCTAACATCTTCACACTGCTCAATGTCAGCACATTTGTTCCCACGTTTCATAATTAAATAAATCCCTTTAACACCAAACACACATTCTCCAAAAAATGCTTTTTCTTCCTTTTTTTTTTTTTTTTTTTTTTTTTTTTTTCCATCTCCAAGACCACCGCCCAAACTCCCCCCCAAAAAAAAATCAACAACCCACACGCTGCTCCCCGGTTCGGCAGTGGCGGTTCTGGGGCCGGTTCGGAGGTTCCGAGTCCCGCCCCGTTCTGGCTCCTCCTCCGGAACACAACCGGGTCAGCCACGGGTCCGGTTCGTGAGGAAAAGTGAAAAAGACACAAAAAGCGAAGTTTATCAGCGCCCGGACTGCAAAAAAACACCGGAAAAAAAACTCCCGTGAAAAAAAAAAAAATCCTTGTTAAGAAAAAAGTAGAAACTGCAGTTGAGAAAGTGGACGGAATAAAGCGAATTTTGGGGAATTTTGGGCAGCTCGCACCCCCCTGGGAGGATGGGGTGGGGTGGTTCAAGCAGTCCCAGAACACACGCACACACACACAGAAAAATCCAGTTTAATTTGCATTTCTCAGTGCAGACACAGAACCCGACCTGGAGGACACGGGAGGGGGGGGATTTATCCAGAACCGAACCAGAGGGAAAACTCCAGCCCAGTCCGTGAGGATCAGCTCCAGGTAACACTTAAAAAAACCTTGACATTGGTTCCAAAACACTTTACAAACAGTGTAGCAATTAAAAACGATGCGATCAGAAATCATTAATTCATTAAATGCTTTTGATTTGTTTTTTTTTTTGTTTGTTTTTTTTTTTTTTTTTTTTTTTTTTTCTCTCCTTAACAGCTCTACCCGGGGTCACCAACACCCCTGAGGACCCCTCCTCCAGCTGGGATCCCCCCCAAAAAAACAGGAGCAGCTTCTCACCTCCACCTTCACCCCCCTGCAGCTCCACAACCACCCAGCCACTCCTTGCCTCCTCCCCACCTTGTTTTTATAGCTCTGAAACAGCTTTTTTTTTACACAGCTTTTTTTTTTTTTATACAGCTTTTATAACAGCTGGAAGAGGCTGCTGCAAACCCAAAAACAACACCCAGGGGTTGGGGAGGGGCTGCAGGGGGGGACCCTCCATGAATAAGGCAGGTAAAGACATCACAAAAAAAAAAAAAAATTAAAAAATAAAAAAGATCACAGAGACCAAGGGTGAAGGTGCAACAATCCTGCCCCAAAACAGCTCAGTCATTTCTTGCTCCTCTGGCAGGAGGGGAAGGGCAGAGACCAGGGAACCCCCCCACCCAAAAAATAAAATAATTAAAAAAAAAAAAAAAGAGAGAGAAAAGGCCTGGAAAGCACAGTGCTCTCAGTGGAAGATTTGCATAGATTGGACGTTTGCTAATGCTGCACAACTCCTACAGCCCCTGCCAGACAGACAGACAGACAGACAGACCCCGTGGGACAACCAAACCACCACCTCTAGCTACAAGTATTGCACCAAGCCAAGTGCTCATCTTTGCACAGCCCCTGCTCACTTTTTACTGAGAAAAAAAAAAAAAATTAAAAAAAAAAAAACAACTTTGCGAAAGTACACACACACACAAAAGAAATTGCAGCAATTTGGGTTCAAGAGAAAATAACCTAAAGTGCATTTTAGATACCAGGCTGAGGCTCTGCACACCCATCCTGCTGGACACACTCAGCAGAGCCCCCAGCTCCTGCTTTGCTCTGAAAAATTCAGTACCAGCATTTCTACTTCCCAGCCCTCTGCCATCTCTCCACAACTTTTTTTCCCAAAAAAAAAAAAAAAAAGCAACTTCTGGAGCCTTCAGCTCAACACCCAGACTGCTCCCTTCAGCCTCTCCGTGGTGCCCAGAGCCCCCCAATGTTGGTGAGCAGCCCCCCCCCACGTGTTTCAGCTCCTGCACCCAGCTAGAAACTGGAAGCAACCCAGTAAATCCCCACAAGCCACAGAACAGCAACCCCTCCAGCCCAGAATGACCCAGTTTTGGTCTCTGGTTGATCTGGGACAGGCAGATTGTGCACTGGGGGGGGGCAAAGTGCTCCCAGAGCCACCCCCAGGACATTCCCTGTCCTGGGAACCACACATCCACACCAGAGCTACCAGGGTAGAAATTCCTCCTTAAAATGCTCCTGTGAATGTGCCAAACAACAGGAGGGGGACAAGAACTGGCACTCAGGGGTCTGGGGGCTTTGCTGCAGCTCCCATCTCTCCAGCTGCTCCCAAACCTCCTCCTGTCCAAATGTCCAAGAGCTGCTGTCCCCCCCCCCAGCAGCACAACACTGGGTGACAATGCCAATGTCCCCTGGGAAACACCAGATCCAAGCAGACCCACAAATAAAAATCACAGAATCACAGAATCCTAGGGGTTGGAAGGGACCTCAAAGATCATCTAGTCCAACCCCCCCTGCCAGAGCAGGGCCCCCTAGAGTACATCCCCTAGGAACGTGTCCAGGTGGGTTTTGAATGTCTCCAGTGAAGGAGACTCCACAACCCCCCTGGGCAGCCTGTTCCAGGGCTCTGTCACCCTTACAGTAAAAAAATTTTTTCTGATATTCAACTTGAACCTCCTATGCTCCAATTTACACCCATTACCCCTTGTCCTATCACTGGTCACCACTGAGAAAAGCCTAACTCCATCTCCCTGACACTCACCCCTTACATATTTGAAAACATTGATGAGGTCACCCCTCAGTCTCCTTTTCTCCAAACTAAAGAGACCCAGCTCCCTCAGCCTTTCCTCATAAGGGAGATGTTCCACTCCCTTAATCATCTCAGTAGCTCTGCGCTGGACTCTTTCAAGCACTTTCAAACACCAAAAGCAGACAAGAGCACAGTGCCAGGGGGTGAGACACCCAGAGCCACGCTGCTCATTACCACCTCATTAACAGCTCCAATCAGTCTCACCTAAATTGCAGCCTGCCTGATGCACAAGAGGGTAACAGCAAGCCCAGTGCCCCTAAAAGTCACCATAAACCTGGGACTTGTTGCTTTTCCTAGGATCACACCGATAAAAACACAGCAGTGAGGTTGAGAGCTGCTCAGGAAGGACACACAGGACCTGCCCCCACCCCCCTGGGCTGGATTGCTGCTCTCCTGCCTGTCACCAAGGTGGTTCTGAAGATCTGGGCCAAGCAGAACTGAGGTTGAGGGGGGCTAAGTCATGAGCAGCACGGAAAAAGCACTTCCCTGAAGGAGGGAAAGGCTCAGAAGAGGTGGCAAAATCCCCCAGCTGTCACATCTGAGGCCCCATCAGAGCAAAGCCCCCAACTCCAGGGGGGCCTCTCACGTGTCCCCCCCTTGCACTGGGGACCATTTTCCAACAGAAAATGAAACTGCAGGGGAAAAACCCCAAGGGGGCCACCACACCCCTGACAAGAAGAACACACAAACCACTCCATTAACCTGTGTTCTGGGCGTGCAAACCTCACTGCCACAACAGCCTGGGTGCCCCTGCCACAGCCACTCAGTGACAGGAGAGTTCCCAGGCACAAAACCCTCCTTGCACAGCCTCTCCCTCCCTCCTCTTTGCTCTTAACAGGACACAGCTTCACCCTGCTGCACAAAACACCTGGAAAGAAGCTGCCAGAGAGAGATGCAGAGCCCGTTCCCTTCAGCCCATTTCCATTTCTGGGGCAGCAGAATCACAAGGGAAGAGGAAAAAAAATCACTTGAGCCACAGCCTCAAGTGTGACCACGAGAGAGGTGTTGGCAAGGCTACACAGAACATGTCACACAGAGGGCTAAAAATCTGCCAGGCAGCCTGGGGAGGTCTGGCTGCACTCACCCTTCTCCCCCAGCAGGTAGAGAAAGCAGCTCTGATCAAATAGAGAGAGAGTGAAAAGATCTCTGTCCACTAGGAGTTTGCATTCCTTAATTTAGTGTGCAGAGACACTCCACATTAATTGGCTTACAGTCATTATCTTTGTATCTCACTAAGCACAACACTGTAAACTGAATAAAGACTATTTAATATTATTTTCTTTTAACACGAGACTGACAGCCAAAGCCAGAAAGATGGATAAAACACTATAAAATTACATCTTTTAAAATAATGCAGCATAAATAAACCATTTAGAATGAGACTGCATTTATTGCAACATTACAGGCTTTTTGGTGGAAGGGGAGTTTGTGTTTTATTTACCCTGAGTAGGTTAGAATATAGACTTTCAGTTTGATATGAAAAACTACTATGTTGTGTAACATCTTTTAGTCAAGAAATAGCCCCGTGCACAAAAAGCTGGCATTGCAGTAGGTTGGAGGCAGATTCAGGCAGAAATTATTCAGCTTAACAGGAAAAAAAAAAGAAAAAAAAAAAAAAAAAAAAAAAGAAGCATCTATGGACAGCTGCAGGATAGACTCACTAAATTCAAACTGAATTTATGTTGAATCATTCTGAAAATTTTCCTGGAGTTGTTCCTGACAAAAGATGAGAGTAACCAGCAAAGGCACCATACTCCTGATTGAACAGCTGTGGGGGTTCAGAGGACGACTGAAAAGAGCCAAATAAATCAAAAGAGAAACAGGCACCCATCTGACTACACCTGGGACTCACTGCATCCTTCACAGAGAGGCAAAGGAAACAGACACTGGAGCCTGAGCAAGCAGGGGCTCTGATTGTGTTTGCACGTTGTGTCTGCCAGCACACACCTAAATCCTAATGGAATTAAATGAACAAATCTATCAGGAGCACAAGGTCCTTGTGCTTTACTGAAGCAACTCCCCCAAAGTTTCCATTGGCTTTAGTAACAGTGTTAGTACAAAGCAAACCCAGGCAGCAGCTCCCCCACTCAGTAATGTGACAATCACATCCCAATAAAATTGCAGATAAATCAGATTCTACAACAATGCCATTTTCTACTACAGCAAATTCCTTTCCTGGGCTCCCCTCATAGTGCATGGTTAGTATCAGACATAAGAGACAGAGTAAAACTATAGACCCAAGGAGTTGTAACAAAGACCCACTCACTGCCAGTACCTTAAACCCAAACATAAGTGATGTGCAATTGGAGACAAAACCCCCCCCTTTTTCTTTTTAAAATCTTTTTGCACACGAGTAACCTTAACTTCTGTGTTCACATATGACAAGCAAAAGTGACAGACAGTGCAGCCAAAACAGTTCATATATAACTTAGCTTTTTCTTTTTTTTAGGTTTTTTGTTTTTAACCTTTTCTTTTTTTTTTTTTTTTTTTTTTAAGATAGATTCTCAAAGATGGATGTACCTGGGATGTGACTAAGATGACATCTGTGAAGCAGAAATAAGCCACAAAACTTCCAAAGAGGAAGGAAAAAGAATCGATCCTTCAGTTTCTGCTTCTAAGGAGAAGGGTTTTACCCTCCAGGTGCAAAGGAAAAATCTGGAACATCTTCACTTAGAGAAGCTGCTATTCAAACCAATTTCTTCCTCCCCCTGCAGTAGTGCTTCGATTGGAATTATATTGGATGGGGTTTCAGGGCTTTGGAGGGACAGGAAGTCTGATACATCCATGGCACTTAATGTTTCAGTCTGTGAGTCTGAAGGGGTAACTATCTGACTGCTCTGCCCACATGAAGGAGAAGAGGAAGAGGAAGGAAAGGTCTGAGGCTGCAGCTGGGGAGCTGGCTGCTCCAAAGCTTTTGGATCAGGTGAGGAACATTCCTTCTTGATGGTGGCTTTGTCCTTGGCAGAGTCTCTGCAGGCACACTGACACTGGCAGGCCTCCTCCTGCTTGATAATAATGACAGGAACACTGAGACCAATCTGCTGAACAGGGCTTCCTGAAGGTGAAACAAAGACAGAACACAACACAACTACATAATTTCACAGCAGGGAGAGAGAAAGCATCTTTGTTAAATGAGACTGCGTGCACCTTGCAGCAGAGCCCACGTGTGACGTGGTTTAAGGGCAGTGAAAACCCCCTCAGGGTTTGCTGCTTGTTTCATGTTGTCATTTAAAAGAACAAAACACAAGCTTTGCCCTCAGACTATGAGTCTACAGCAGACTTCACTTAAAACTGCACTCAGAAAGGTAAAAACATTTCAAAGATTTTCCTCCAACAGTTCTGCGAGCAATAAAATCACCACAAATCCTGCTGAAGCCAACAGTGCTGCAAACACACAGAAAGGAGAAAAGAAAATTCTAGATGCTTACCTGTGTTGCCAGCTACTGGTAATGCAGTAGTAAAAAAAACCTTTTCTACTACTTTTGGAACTTGTGGCTGAAAAGAAAACAGAAAAAAAAAAAAAAAGTGAGAATTGATTCCAATCAAATTTCTGTTGTTCAAATTTTGAACAGCTGTAATCAGAAGAAAGAGCTACACACACTCCAAAGAGAACACACAGGAAAATTAACAAAAAACTGTAACATTTAACTTGGTTCTGGGCTGCATTCTGGCTATCCCAAAACTCAAGAGTATTATTTCAGTAATCCTAAAGATGGGGAGCAACCACCTGCAGCACTACATGCTTGTTAACACATCTTGTGGTTTTTGATAGCAGAAGTCTGTCACTGGGGAGAGGAAAGCAATTTTTTTTCTGCACTCTGGATTTCTGCTTTTCATTTATTTCTCTATTTTAGTGGCTGAAGGGGTGCCACGTTTAGATGTATCAGTATGATCTCCATCCTACAACACTGCCTTCTGCTTTAGAGCCTCCAACTACAGGTTTGCTCCCCTTCCTTTTCAGAAGGGGAAGAGGGGGAAGGAGAGATGCTTCCAGCTCTTTCAGAGCCACGCTGGGATATACTAACCATTTGTTCTTGGCTTTGTGGAGAACCAGTGGCACCATTTAGGATCCATTGTAAGTTCTGCTCTCCCATGACAATGCTGGACTGCAGGATAGCAGTGCTCTGAGAAGGAGTAATTGTAATGGTTGGGTTACTGGTCAGGACAGAGTTTGCACCAACAGGCACAGTCTGGACAACAGCTGGCAGGGCCTCGGGGGCACTGGGTGCTGTCGGGGCAGGTGCCCCAGCAACCACTGAGAGTCCCTGGACCATGGGCTGTGGTGGGGTCTGAGTGTGCTGCAGGAAGTCCTGGTGACTGGCTGCAAACTGTGTGCTGTGAGGAACAGGCACTTCTGGGGATTGTAAAACAGTTGCAGGGTTCCCAAATGCAGCTTGCTGTGAGCTGGTTCCTATGGATGAGGGAGCAGCTGGTGCTGCTGAGGCTTGTAGTGCTGAGTGGGAAGGCTCAGAGAGGCCGAGCTGCAGAACAAGGGGGAGAGACAAGGAGGTTGAGTCCCCTGCAGGCGGCGGAACCGCAGCCACCGCGTCGCCATCGCCGTTAAAACCTTCAATCAAGGCAGCTGCCAAGAGAAGCAAAGCAAAATAAATAAAGATAAATAAAATATAAACCCATCAGTTCTCCTAAAACACGAATAAGGAACTCTTTTGATTAACTCTTGCAGTATAATCTGTACCTGTCTGCTGAGAGTCGTCCTGGTTGGCGGCGTGATCCGGGCTCTGAAACATCGACTCGAAGATGCTTGCTGGTGAGATTGTGCTGAGGTCCTGTCCGTGTGTCTGGCAATTGAGAGGAAGGAAAACAGCAGGAAATGTTACAGCTCAGGTCTCCATAAAACGTGCACAAGCAGCATAGGATTGTCAGAAATACCCCTCCAGTTAACCAGCCACCTTCAGGCAAGGCAACAGATCCCCCTTCCCCCGTGTAAAGCACCGCTTGGTTTTTATCACTCACGGTTGATTTTAGCAACATAATCAGTAACTCCTTACAGAAATAATCAAGTTGTTCCAAAGTAAAATATATTCTTCTGCATCCACACTTTGGTTAACCCTTATTCCTTGCTTCTAGCAGCATAATTTGTTCCTGGCTTTTTGTGAAGCCTTTTTTGGAACAGAAACAGAACAGCTTCACTTAGGTCATGTCCTGGACTGTTCCATTGCTGTCACCCACACTGCTCTGGGAACAGCAACACTAAGTCATGTGTACAGGCTCATTAGGGTGTGCAAAAGGCTGTTTTTTTGTCAAGAGAGAGCCTCCTGCATGCTGCCACCAGACACACAAAAGCAGCATTCAGTACACCTGAACCAGTTCTGTTCAAAGACCCTGATCCTGTGGAATCATAGAATCACAGAATCATAGAATCCTAGGGGTTGGAAGGGACCTCAAAGATCATCTAGTCCAACCCCCCCTGCCAGAGCAGGGCCCCCTAGAGTACATCCCCTAGGAACGTGTCCAGGTGGGTTTTGAATGTCTCCAGTGAAGGAGACTCCACAACCCCCCTGGGCAGCCTGTTCCAGGGCTCCGTCACCCTTACAGTAAAAAAATTCTTTCTGATATTCAACTTGAACCTCCTATGCTCCAATTTACACCCATTACCCCTTGTCCTATCACTGGTCACCACTGGGAAAAGCCTAACTCCATCTCCCTGACACTCACCCCTTACATATTTGAAAACATTGATGAGGTCACCCCTCAGTCTCCTTTTCTCCAAACTAAAGAGACCCAGCTCCCTCAGCCTTTCCTCATAAGGGAGATGTTCCACTCCCTTAATCATCTCAGTAGCTCTGTGCTGGACTCTTTCAAGCACTTCCCTGTCCTTCTTGAACTGAGGGGCCCAGAACTGGACACAATACTCCAGGTGTGGCCTCACCAATGCAGAATAGAGGGGGAGGAGAACCTCTCTTGACCTACTAACCACCCCCTTTCTAATGCACCCCAGGATGCCATTGGCCTTCTTGGCCACAAGGGCACATTGCTGGCTCATGGGCATCTTCTTCCTCACAGGATTTCTGCTGGATCCCTTCACCAGCCCAGTTGCCTCCTTTGGACCTGCTCCAGCACCTCAATCTCCTTCCTGAGCTGAGGGGCCCAGAACTGGACACAGGACTCAAGCTGTGGCCTCCTCAGGGCTGAGCACAGGGGCAGAATCCCTTCCCTGGACCTGCTGGCCACGCTGTTCCTGAGCCAGCCCAGGATGCCATTGGCCTTCTTGGCCACAAGGGCACATTGCTGGCTCATGGTCATCTTCTTGTCTACCAGGACCTCCTGCACCAGTGAGCAGCAAGCCCAAAGCAGAGCATGCTGGAGGCCTGACCCAGCCACACAGACACCAGCAGCCACTCCTGGCTCATCTGCTGTGTTCCAGCTGACAGGAAAAGCACACTGCCAGAAAAAAAGAGAGCTCAGCTCCTGGTGAGGCAGCTGTGGGACAGTAACTCACTGGGTTTGAGTTCTCCCGAAGTTCTGAATCCGTTGATATGAGGCTTAAGTCACTCAGACAAAGAGAGTGGCTGGTATCCTGTGAAGAAGAAGCAGAAATTGAGTTACAGATTAAAAAGTAGTGCCAGAAATGCTTTAGGTTACTTTCTAGAGTCTGTACAACTCTGTCTACGCTGACTTTTTTTACCTCTGTGTGATCCAAGCCTCAGTTCTAAAATCCAAAGAGCAACACTACTAAGAACAGGATTTTAGTGGCTGTCAAGAGTTCTTAACATCTCTCTCACATGAATTCCAAAAATTAAAAACCCTAGAATTTTAAATTACAGAGGAATAAATCAGCAAATGTAAATCTTAACAATACTTATTTTACTCCACACACTTACCACACAGTATGTACAAAACAGTTATGATTCCCTCAGAAAACCCCAGCCCTGAGTCTTACACCCCTAGAACAAGCTACAGACCAAACAATTTCCTTCCCAAAGCCCAGTTTTACCCCCACCTACCACTGAAGCTTGAGGAAGAAGTGCTACTGACCTCAGATACATTGTTATTGGGAAGTGCATTATAGGAATGTCCTTTCTCATGGCCTTTCATGTGACTCTTGAGACTGTACTGTGTACTAAAAGTCTTCTCACAGCCATTGCTGGGACAGAAGAAGGGTTTCTCCCCTGTATGCAGCACAAAACCCAGAGAACAAACTTATAAACACTGTAGGAGACACCTAAAGCACACAGCAGTTGTAATATTTTATACAGACAACATTGTTTAATGCCACTTCAGACACTCAGGATTCTTGGGACTTCCATTTTATCTCATGAACTGACCCAAATCCAGAACATGCAGTTTTTATGTCTCATTACTGATACCTCTGTGAAACACCCATGAAATCCAAGCCCTGCCAAGCATAAATGGAAGTGAATAAACAGAATTTCAGGAACAGGAGTGTGCACTAGGCCTGACTGAACTCCATGAGGTTCCTGTGGGCAAACTGCTCCAGCCTGTCAGGGTCCCTTCCCTCAGGCTGCCATCACTCACAGTTTATGCACATTAGGATCCTGAGAGTTAGTACAAATTGAGTAAACTCAATGAAAAGAATAAACAAAGCCTTGTGACTTTACCTGTATGTGTCCTAACATGTGTTTTAAGGTGGTGGCTTGCAGCAAAAGCCTTTCCACAGCCATCATGCTCACACCTGCAGGGGGTAGCACAGAAGAGTTAGCACCAGGCTGCTCTGGGGCAGAAGCTCCAACACCAACAGGACTCTGGAAATCAGCCCTGGCTCTGATCTCTGCTGGAAATGGTGAATCTCCCAACAGCTGCTCTGCAGCCAGCAAAGCTCTGTCCAGCATGAAGGCAGCATCTGGGGAGGCTCCTTCATGGGACACCACAGCAGAGAAGCAACTTCATTTTAAAAACACTCTCAGCATGACACACGTTGATGTTTAAAAAGTGGCTTGACTGTTCTTGTCATTTCACCCATTTTTTACAGGCTGAGGGAGCTGAGGAACACACACACCCATTGGAATGCTGCCCCCCTTCACTCGTTTCTCATGAGAAGAGCTTTCCACTCAGGACAGTGACAGCTCCTTTTTGGCACAGGGAGCCCACGACAGGAGTCCCCCAGAATTGAAAACCCATCCCCTTACCTAAATGGCTTTTCTCCTGTGTGTGTACGGATGTGCTTCCTCAGGTCACTGTGTGTGGTGAAGTATTTACTGCAGCCTTCTGATTCACAGTTAAATGTTTTCCCCGTGTGAAGCCTCTGATGGGCTTTCAACCTAAAAAGCATGGCCAAAAAAAAAAAAATAAAAAAAAAATCCCTCTTACAACTCCAAGCTTGAGTGAGACAAGCCATTGGCTCAGGTGTGCAGGGCAGGATCAAGGCTGAAGATGTTCTGAAGGTTAGAAAGGAACTTAAGAAAGGAACTGATACCATTTCCAAAGTCCTCAAGCAAAACCTGACAGCTCCTTGTGCTTTGTGCACCATTTTTAATACTCTGGTAACATAAGTAAGCTGAATACATCTCCACAACTTCTGTCATCCTACTCTTGGTAGAGAATTTCTACATTTTGGGGGGGTTTCATCCATTTCTGTGCCTGGAGGAGGGAGCACTCCAGTTGTACCCAGCTACAGGAGATGTGACCAGCAGGTGAGAAACAGCCCCAGCCAGGAGGGGAAGGGAGAGAGCAGTGCCCACCTGTACAGTGTATTGAAAGCCTTCTCACAGCCCTGCACGTCACACTCAAAAGGTTTTTCCTTGGTGTGCACTCGAACGTGGATTTTGAGGCTGTAGGAGGTAAGAAAGGCCTTGCCACAGCCCTCCTGGTTGCAGACAAAAGTGTATTCCCCACGATGGGTCTTCTGGTGAGTGCGGAGGTTCCCAGCAGTGCTGTAGGTGCGTGGGCAGCCCTCAAAGGTGCACTGGTACCTCTTGACCTAAGAGACAAAATGCTGCATGCATTGCTGGAATCCCAGCAGGGGAGAGCTGCAGTTAAACATCAAAGGCAAAGGTTTGGACCCCAGAGACCAAAGAAATAAGGAAATAAATATTGCTGTTTGATTAAACTTAAAATTTCTGCCGTGGGTCACTGGGAGGGAATTTCTGTGGAGGCAGAGTTGGTACCTTCCCAGTTTCTGCAAGAGGCAGAGAGAGGCCATACAGAAGTTTCCAGAGTGGAAATCATGACATTTCAATCCTGCTCTCTCCCAGGAAGTAGAAGGAATCAGCCACCTGATCTGCTCAATACACTGATCTTCAATATTCATCACCAGGCTTTCATCTGAGTGCCAGAGCTCAGGGATCTGAGGGAGCCCCAGGGAGGGCTGGATGGCAAAGAGGTAAAAAAAAAAGGATTCCAAAAGGATTTCCACTGCTTTGGAAAGGCAACACAACCTCACAACAGACCAGCAGGAAGCTGCAGGTTCCCTGTTCTGTTCTAAGCAGAGCAGGACCTCAGCCAGCTCCTTCCTGAGGCACAGAGCACCCACCCCCCAGCACCTGGGTTCTCTCTTGATCAACTCTGCATTTTGTCTCCAAAAAACTGATCCTGACCTGGGGGCTGACACTGGCACCAGAGGAACCCAGATTAACCAGTGTGTAACACTCACAGGTTTCTATTTATCTCGTGACTGAACAACTCTTCTTTTTTCTTCATATGCACCCAAAAAGAATTTGATCATCACAGATCTGTGCTGCCAGAGTTGGAAGCTGAGAGCTGAATAAAATCAAGGGATTTCTTGACCTCTTGTCAGGTAAATAGAGGACACTTTGCTGGAAGCATTGAGCTTTTCAGAGCAATGGGAATTTAGGGAAGCTTTTAATGAGGAGCAACCCCCAGACCCCATTGTTCTGGTGCCTCACTGAGAACTGAACAGGTTTTAATCCTTCCATAAAATCACTGACCTGATGACCACTGTGTGCCAGCACATAAATGAAAGCTGTCAGATGGTCACTGGAGGTGCAGAGCAGCCCAGGCAGAAGTTACCAATAAACACCCAAGCACTGCAACAGTCCCAGCACAACTCAGGGGTTTGGTTGGTTGGTTCAGCCCCAGCACAGGCTGATAAAACCCAGTCCCAAGGGCAGAGAGCAGATTTCCCTGATAAGAAGGGGGCACGGCCTCAGCAGGGATCAGCAGTCCCTGTCTCCCAGGTGGATGTCCCCAGATAAAGAGTTTGAAGGCAGCTGAATCACCATTTTACACTCTGCAGGACAAGACATTCCCCACAGCAGCTCCCCTGACACACGAGGGATGTGACACAGGGCAAGTGAGGAGTCTGCTTAAGCTTTTGAGGTGGTTAAATTGAAATAAAATTAAAAAAAAAAAAATTCAATTATTGTTGGAAAAGGGAGGGTTTGGTTCCTAGCTGCCAACTGCAGAGGTTCAAAGGGTGGTGAAGACTTTCAGCTGAAGGGCCTGAGCACTCCCCAGCTCCCAAAGACCTGAGCTGTGCTGCATTAATTATTTCAAGAAGAATTATGCAGACAGAACAACACCAGCACCATGCTCAAAGCAGAATAAAACATTCTGTTAAAGCAGCACAAGTTTTTTTTGTTTTTTTTTTTTCAAGAAAGGGGGGAAGAAATAAAACCAGTTGAATTGCAGGTGCAGCCAGCACCACTCTGCAAGCTGCTTATCCCCCAGCAAGAGAAAACCCTTAGGACTGCCATAAAAAAATTTAAATATTTTAGCATAATATTTTAGCATTGAATATTTCAGCAAATATTTTAAATGTTTTACCCCAAGAGGGCAGGATAGAGAGGTTGCTACTATGAATATAACTGAGCAAAAGGAGTTTATTTTATTTTAGTTATGGAAGTTGATTGAACAAACCTCAGTTTCCCAACCAGCTGCAGAGCTGATCCCCCCCCAGCCCCACTCCCTCCCTGCCCAGTCAGCAGTAATCAAATTCCCCATTAACCTGAATTAACCTCCTCAGTTAATTAAGTTAATTAACCCATTAACCTCCTCAGAGCCAGCTCCTTTCTCAGCAGGGACACATTTCTGTCACTCTGGGACAGCAGCAGTCACACAAGTGGCTTCTTGCACCACTGACAGCACCACTTGCATGGCTCACCCCTTATATTTAACTCAAAAGGACCCAAAAAGGAGCAGAAAGCTGGCCCTGCCTTGGTGTTTCAGGCAGCTTTGCTCTGATTTGGGGCCTGAGGAGCCAGAATCCCAAGCCAGGCTGGAGAGATCCTCCCCACTTTGCTGCTGCTGGAATTCCTTAGGGAACCAGAATTAAAAGCAGCTCCCACTTTCAATGGGATCTTTTAAAGCAGCTGATTGAAGCTTTCAAAACACAGAAGGGGGTTTAAAGGTTTAAACTTTTGCCTTGCTTCCTTCTCAGCTTCCTTCTGACTGACACAACACCAAGTTTGGCACCTCCACCTCCAGCCTGGAATTCCACCTGGAGCTGGGATGTGATTCCCTGGAGGAGGTGATTAACCAGAGAATAACAGAGCTCACATCCCTTTGGTTACCTCCAAACCCAGGAAATCATTGCCCAACCAAAAGAAAACTAAAAGGCCACTAAAATCACCCCCCACACACACACAATAAATAAATATATTTTCAGCCCCCCTCTCTCCTACTCTCCACAAAGCAGCAGAATATCAGAGTTTCACCAGGTGCTGCCACATGCAGCTTTGCTGCTGCCCCTGGGTGGGGAAACAGCCAGCACAGAGCACTGTCACCAGCTGTCACCAGATGTCACACAGCAGGTGCTCTGCAGGGCAATTCCCTCTCCTACACTTCTGAAGGACAAGAGAACCCTCAGCCTGCCCCTTGGCCTCACAAACCCCCCCCATTTCCCAAGCATTCAAAGGTCCCCGGGTGAAAAAGCCCCAAAATAAGTGTAAAATTCAGCATTTCATGGAGCCACTTACTTCTTTCAGTTTGGTTTCTGGGCATTCAGACTGCAGAGTGAGTGTTGCTCCTTCAATATTCCTTGGCATAGGAGTTGAACCAGGATTGATTGTTAGATGAATCTGATCTGGAGAAATAATGTGTTGCACATAACCCTGGGACATTCCTTCATGATCTGCCAGTAAATGAAATCCTTCTTCATGACCCTCTGGTAAAAAAGGCAAGTGATCCCCACACTGCCCTTCATCCTCATCATCTTCCAGCACGCTGTGGTCCTGCTCTATCAGCACAGTTGTCCTGTCATAGACCGTCCCCGAGGACGCAGAAACCAGCCCGTTTTTCTCGGAAAACCCCATCATGTTCTCCTCGGGGGTCAAATCCTCTTCCTCCACCTCATAGTAGATAACGTTGCCCTCGGGGCTGTTCTCCCCCATGGCTCCCCGCCTCTCACTGCGATATCCTGCGACCAGACCGCAGTGGCTCATCTGCAATAAAAGGACAGAGGGGGGGGTCAGGCGGTTCTGGCAGCCCGGTCCGCTCCGGCCCGCTCCGGCCCAGCTTTGCCTCGCCCCGCCCGAACCGGGCCCGTTCCGCTGTAGGCACCTCCACCCCCGGGCAGTCCCGGGAGCCTCGGGGCAGGGGTGGAGGTGGGGACGGAGGTACCGACCGAGCTCCGCTGTCCCCTCCCGGGGTCCCGGACAAGCGTCCCCCCCCCCCCTTCCCCCCCTCTCCCTGGGCGCGGCGTTGTCCCGCCCGGCCCGGATCCACCGAGAGGCTCCGGCGGGGCCTGCGCGGGGCAGCGCTGCCCTCTCTTCCCGATGCCCGGGACCTTCCCGCCGCTCCTCCCGCCCTTCCCCCCGGGCTCACCGGGTTCCCGGTGGCGGCCGCAGCTCCTTCCCCGCCCCGGCGGCACCATGGTCACCGCCGCACTCACTTCCGCTTCCGCCCGCGCGCGGCACGCAGGGAGCGCCGCACCCACCGCGGGGGATGATGGGAAGGGGCGCGGTCTGCGCGGTCCTCCTGGTCTGGCGGAGCCGTCGGGACCGGGACGGTTCGGATCCAGCGGTACCGAGAACAGCCCCGGGGGTGGCGGAAGGGGGGGTTCTTCCCTCTGGGGTGGTTTGGGCCGGGCTAAAGGGGATTTTCAGCTCAGCTCCTTAAGCAGCTGCTGGAATTAACGCTAACTCCGTGTGTCTGGGTACGGATCCCAGGGCACTGCTGGGAGCTGAGGGAAAATTGGGAGAAAAAGGAGTAAAAAGGTCCCAATGAAACCCTCCTTTGGGAACAGACAAGATAAATGGAGAAAATTGACCAAACAGAGTATTCCATCCCATGCACCTCAGGCGCGGTGTCAATTTGGGGCATCACAAGGGTCAAACCCTTTTTTTTTTCCCTTCCTTTCCTCCTTCCCCTCTCCCTGTTTTGTTTCAGCAACCTGAGAGGATCCCATCCATCCCTTTGCCTGTGCTCCTGAGCCATCCCAGCCTGGATCTGTGCCTGCCTTCAGCTCCTGACCCCAGGATTCCAGCCTGGATTTCCCAGGAGTGATGTGAGAATTATTGGGGGGAAGGGGGGAGGAAAGGGGCTCCATTTCCCTGTCTGTTTGTACAGAGATTGAGTCCTTTTTATCATTCCTGTCTCATTAAAGCTGTGTCGTTGACTTTCCACCCCATAAATCTCTCTCCCTTATTCTCTCTCCTTCTTTTATCTGGGAGGGGAGAGCATCTGGCATTGGGTTTGGTTCCTGGGACAGTTTTAAACCCCCAACACTGTGCACAGGGTTTCAGAATACAGCCCTGTAGGGGAATGGCAGGGGGAAGCTGTGCTGTAGAATCATAGAATGATAGAATCATAGAATCATAGGGGTTGGAAGGGACCTCAAAGATCATCTAGTCCAACCCCCCCTGCCAGAGCAGGGCCCCCTAGAGTACATCCCCTAGGAACGTGTCCAGGTGGGTTTTGAATGTCTCCAGTGAAGGAGACTCCACAACCCCCCTGGGCAGCCTGTTCCAGGGCTCTGTCACCCTTACAGTAAAAAAATTCTTTCTGATATTCAACTTGAACCTCCTATGCTCCAATTTACACCCATTACCCCTTGTCCTATCACTGGTCACCACTGAGAAAAGCCTAACTCCATCTCCCTGACACTCACCCCTTACATATTTGAAAACATTGATGAGGTCACCCCTCAGTCTCCTTTTCTCCAAACTAAAGAGCCCCAGCTCCCTCAGCCTTTCCTCATAAGGGAGATGTTCCACTCCCTTAATCATCTCAGTAGCTCTGTGCTGGACTCTTTCAAGCACTTCCCTGTCCTTCTTGAACTGAGGGTTCTTGTAGGATTCCTGTATGCACAGCCCCGTGTCTGAGGCTGATCAGAGGGACAAGGACACCCTGTCCTTGACACTGGATTGAGAGGGGGCACGAAGTGAAAGCCAAGAGGAGCTGAGGCTGTGCAGGACATGGGTAACCCCGAGGTGGGAGGCACAGGGGCTGTGCTGAGCTCCTGGCTCCCACCCCTGCACCAATAGGATTTGCTTTTGCTGCGGGTGAACAGCACTGGGTGACCAATAGGAGGTTGTTTTGGAGTGTGGTGGAGGGGTTGTGGACACTGAAACAGTTTGTTAACTGAGCTTGGAGGCAATAAAGTTGGAGCATTGACCTCTGTGAGGACTCAGCTCTGACTTCACACCAAACCCCTGTTCTGTCACCCAGCCTGACTGTCCCTCAGGGGCTGTTCCCTGTCTGACTGTCCCTCAGGGGCTGTTCCTGACTGTCTGACTGTTCCTCAGGGGCTGTTCCTGACTGTCTGACTGTCCCTCAGGGGCTGTTCCCTGTCTGACTGTCTCTCAGGGGCTTTTCCCTGTCTGACTGTCCCTCAGGGGCTGTTCCCTGTCTGACTGTCCCACAGGGGCTGTTCCTGACTGTCTGACTGTCCCTCAGGGGCTGTTCCCTGTCTGACTGTCTCTCAGGGGCTTTTCCCTGTCTGACTGTCCCTCAGGGGCTGTTCCCTGTCTGACTGTCTCTCAGGGGCTGTTCCTGACTGTCTGACTGTCCCTCAGGGGCTGTTCCTGACTGTCTGACTGTCCCACAGGCTCCCAGTACAACCTGAGAAACCCAGAGCCCAGACCCCCAACACCAACCATAGGCAGTCAGGCTGGTAAAACCCCCCAAGAACTTTTTTTTTAAGCAACCATCAATTCTCAGTTAAACAAAACACAGTGTAAATATCAGCTTTTCTGTTTCTGCTTGTCTATGTACAGCTTATTCAGAAATTTTATACACTTTACACCTTAAACAAGTGACAGCTTTCAAACTGCCAGGAAAGATATAAAACCCTGTGATAACGTTTTAAAAAAAACCAGTGTATAAATAAATATTTTTTTTTACAGTGACTTGGTAGTTAAAAATCAGATGAGCTGCATCTGAAATTCAGAGTAGATCCTTGTCTTTCAGGAGGAACAGACAAATGAACTGCTGAGCTTTCTTCTTGTCTGTTGTGTCAGGTGCAGGGTGTCCAGGAGGAGGGCGAAGCAACAGCTCCCCAAAAATGCTGCCTGCATTTCAGAGAAAAAGCCAGAGAGAGTGAGACAGAGCCAGCAGCTGCAGGGGTCACAGGTAAAATCCCCCAACCCCAGGCAAGGTGACACTTGAGGGCTCGCTCAGCCTGCCCAGGGGACTTTGGAGAAAGGGGTTTTGGGAGAAATGCTGCAAATCCCCTCTGAGCAGGGCAGTTGGAGTTGTGGCCTTACCAAGGGTATGTGCATCCAAGTGGTTTTTCCCTGCTCTTCTCAGCAGTTCCCTTAGAAATGCCATCAGGTATTCAAACACGTTTTTGTGGCACTTGGGCAGTTTAGAGATGATCTGAGGAGGTGGGGAAAAAAAACAAACAAACAAACCCACAATATTTCTCTTGAAGATGTGGCAATGCCTCAGCATTGCTTCCAACATCACCCAGTTTGCAAACAACTGCTCTGAGTAACCCAAAGCAGTCAAGATCCTTTCTTTATTACCAGATAATTCAGTTTCTGAGAGCAAAACCCCTTTGCTGGTCTCACATAAAGCAGTTTGTCTCCTTTCCCTCTAAAATCAGAGGAGTTTTACCTGGCTGCTCAGTGTGTAGCTGCTGGCACTCTCCAGACATCTCCTGTAGAACCTGGAGCAGATGACAGGCTCTGGCAGGCTCTCCAGGAAGAGCAGCAAAGCTTCAGCAATGGAGTGATTGCTGCCAACTGATCCCCAAGTGGTTAAGGAAAGGGGGGGCAAGAAGAGCCTGATCTGCTTTGGTGGAATTTCTGCTGAAATTCACCTTGGCTCTGGGTTCAAAGAGTTCACAGCTGGGAGCTCAGACACCAACAGCACAAGGACCTGGCAGAGGTTTTCACACTGAGCACAAGGAAATGCAGCTGTCAGTCACCCCAAGGTGAGAGGGGGGAATTAAACCCCCCTGGGGGAACCCACTGATTGCATCTTTTCAGCTCTTGGCACTAAGTGACCCTCAGGGGACCCTGCAAGGATACAGAGGGTGTCGTGGATTCCTTTGTCCAGACAGTCCCGGATTTGCTCGAATTCAGACTTGAGGCCTGGCTGCTGGAACAGGTACTCCTGCAAAGCACACACTTAACTCATTCTCCAGGAAAATAAAAGTTATTTGGATAAATTGAGCAATTGGATAAATTTGGATAAATTGAGCAATGTTGCCTGGAAACTCCCAGCAAGAGGCACCGTCAGGGAACAGAACACCCTGGGGCTCCCCTCTACCACTGCCCAAACATCCACAGAAATTCTCATGACCAGGAGCATCCTCACATCTAAACTTAAGACAAAAAAAGCCCCATCCTGTGTCTCCAGCACAAAGACTGCCAACCTGCTGGGAAGCATTCCTGTAGAGATGATCCACCATCATCCACAGCTCCTTGGGAATGTCCATGGGCTTTTCACCTTCAATGGCATCATCACTGCTCTCCAGTGGAATCAGGGTCTGAGAGTGAGGGGGGGAAAAAGAAAAGTTCTGGCAAAAATGCTTCACAGAGCTTTTACCTGAGAATTCCTCCTTGGTCAGAAACTGCAGCTTCACTCAGCAGCCTTTACACCAGACTAGCACAACAGGCACTCGTGCACCAACACTCCAGAGAGAAGAAACAACACATGCACAAGCTGTACCAGCATCCTCAGAGGAGAGAGCAGGGGAGTGCAAAAGGTTCTTTAGCAAGCAACAGGATTTAACATCTAGTTTGGATCATTCTTGTGGGTTTGGAAGGGAATTCTTGCCCTTAACTCACAAGTTTCTGAACAGATTCTGGTGACATGTCCTGGATAGGTTCTCTCATGTGGCACAGGGCGTGGAGAGGAGACCCAAAGCAACTTGGCAAATAGTTCCCTGTTACAGAGATAAAATAATCCTTCCCCCTGTGAAGATGCAGGACCAAGATATCTTCAAGTTTTTCTTCTCCAGAGTTTAGGTGTGTTGCTGTCAATTTATTAACAAACACCTCCAATGTCACTGTCTCCTCAGCACCTGCAGGGAGATGATAAAATCCATACTTGGTGACAAAAGGTATGAAATCAATCAGCCTGCATTCTGAGGCATAACAGGGTCAAAATTAAGCCAGAATTAAGGTGACAACGTGAGCTGATTAATGAGAGGAACAACAAGGAGCTCACCTGGGTGCAGAAAGCCCTTGCTGGGATTAGCAGCCAGCCACTTCTTGGAGTAGGCTTTCTCATCTGGCTTGTTGATGAATTCAAACTGGCAGGCCACTTCTCCATTGCAGACTGTGAACCTCTGCACCTGCAGCTGCATGTACTTCACATCCTCAAAACAGAACTAGGAACCAATGCCAGGGAACATCATCAGCCAGGGCCACCTGGCCAAGCACCAATCCCTCTCCCCTGGTTTAATCATTAAGCAGCAAGACCCCCAGCTTAACCCCCTTGCTTCTGCACAGCTTCCAGGGTGACAAAGGATCACACCTGCTTGCTCTGTGTGCTGAAGCCCCTTTCAAACACACGTCCCCCCCAAATAACCCAAATGCAACTGGAGCAGTCTCACTTCCTTATCTTTTTTAGTCCCCATCACACAAAGCAAACATTGGGTTTGGGACCTTCTCCGCATCGCTCGGATTTTACATTTTATGTTGCAAAGAAACAAGGCAGAGCAAGGGGAACAAACTACCCTTTTTTTCTCTCTCTCTCTCCCCACCTCAGGGAGCAACACACCCTCCAGTTCAGCCTGGAGCTGTGAATGGCATTTACATCTAAACAGAAATGAGGATTTCTCAGGCCAATCAACACAGAACAGCTGGAAGTCAAAATTTTCTGTTTCAGTGCTGCCAGACCTCAGGGTCTAGTCTCTATCCAGTGTAGTTTTATGGCAGGGATACCCTCCTGGGGTCAGGGGTTTCTCAGCCTCCCCAGTGAGCCAGAGCACACAAATAAATAGATTTTACCTCCCTCTGGGACAGGGTGACTGAGGGGATGCTGGCGTTTTCCATCTTGTCCTGGGAGCGCATGACTTCTTCAAAGGCTTTTCTGTAAAGCTCCTCGTCCACAACCTTCACCTGAAAAAGGACACACCTTGTGGCAGCTGCCATTTACAGGGCCTCTGCCAGGGAGCTGAAACACAGCTGGAAACATAGGGAGTGATGTGATGGCAGCAGCAGACCCCTGCACGTGACACACGGGATAAGCAGGGATGCTCTGAGACCTTGTGGGATGCAGAGCAAAGGGTGATTTTTGGCACTTGCCATAACTGGTGAGACAGTCACTCAGTCAGTGCTTGAGGAGCCTGGTTTTTCCTTAAAAAATTTGTTAGGCAAGCCACTGTCATGATGTCAGTGAAGCAGTATTCCTGCACTGCAAGATTCTGTGAAAATCACTTGGAAAATAAGTAAAAAAGGCAAAGGGACCATTCTACTCCTGCAATCTACTGCTCAGCTGGAGCATCACTTAACACAAGAGGAGGAGGAGGAGAAGGGAGAAGGGAGAAGGAGGAGGAGGAGGAAGGAGGAGGGAGGAGGAGAGAGGAGGAGGAGGGAGAAGGAGGAGGAGGATGAGGGAGAAGGAGAAGGGAGGAAGAGGAGGAAGGAGGAGGGAGGAGGAGGAGAGAGGAGGAGGAGGAGAGAGGAGAAGGAGGAGGAGGAGGAGGAAGGAGGAGGGAGGAGGAGGAGGAGGAGGAGGAGGAAGGAGGAGGGAGGAGGAGGAGGAGGGAGGAGGAGGGAGGAGGAGGGAGGAGGAGGAGAGAGGAGGAGGAGGGAGAAGGAGGAGGAGGACGAGGGAGAAGGAGAAGGGAGGAAGAGGAGGAAGGAGGAGGGAGGAGGAGGGAGGAGGAGGAGGAGAGAGGAGGGGGAGGAGAGAGGAGGAGGAGGAGGGAGAAGGAGGAGGGAGGAAGAGGAGGAGGAGGAGCAGAGTTTCTTCCTCCAGCTCTGCTGTACTCACCCCGATATCAAACACAGAGCTCACTGGTTTGTGGTCACTCATCTTCAGAGCCATGTGGCTCCTGTAGCTCAGCTGAGCAATGTTCTGCCCTTTCCAGAGGATCCGATCACACCAGGCAGGAACACGACATTTCTCACTAAAACAGAGGCCAAAATTACAGCTCAGGTGGAGGAACAAAGCAAGGCAAGACACTGCTCTCCCAGAAACTCTGTTTTCCTGCCATGGCCTGCAGCCAGGTCTCCAAAGTTGGCTTTGCCAGAGCTGCTTTGAGCAGTTGCAAAATTGTCTGCTCTTAATTAAGTAGCTCTGTATCATGCTTTGCTTTCTGCTTCTTCAAAGCTGAAAATATTTCTTTTGTTCTTTGGATCCAATCAGTGCAATACCCAGACTTACACAAGGATGCACTTGGCTACAGACAGCACAAATGCTCCATTTCAGACCCCAGCTGCTCTGATCTGAGGTACAGAGGCTCTATATAGCTGGTCTGAGGAGGTAGAGAAGGTATTAGCAAGTAAAAGATGCTCAAAATTTTGCCAAGGGAAAAAAACCCAACCCAACAACAACAACAAAAAAGAAACTAACAAAAATAATTCCTTGTTTTTGTACAGCCCTGGGGAAAGCCAATGGATTTTTCCTGGGAAAAAGTTCTGGTAAACATCAGTGGAAGAAAAGCAAGATGAATAGATGGAAACTGGACCTAAAGGAGAGGAAGAGCAATAACCTAAGAACTGTTCCTGTTTATACTCATTAGATCTGCCATTCTTTAACTTTTCTTTTTTTTTTTACTTCCTTCAGTGATAACATCAGACTGCACATCACCTTGTGTCCCAGTCATCACAGCCAGCATCATATTTGTATGTTGGCTGGAAAGAAATCTCTCCCTCTGCAAAGCCTTCAAACACTGTATTTGCATTCATTTGCCTCTTTAGCTAGGAAAGAAAAAAAAAAAAAAAAAAGGACAAAACATTTAATTTTAAATAAACTCAAGCACAATTCCCACCTAAAAGGGACAAGCTCAGCACGGAGAAGGCTGAGCAGTGGGTGTGCAGTTTCTGAGCAGCCCCACTTGCAGGCAGGGGACAGCAGTACCTGGTCATACTGCAAGAGCTCTGGAAAAGCTTTTTCTTCCACCAGTTGCTTCACTTTTGCCACATCCAGGTCCTCCACACGATAGTTGAGGTCTCCAAGCCATAAAATCACACTGCAGGAGAACACAGAGCACAAGTGTGCACGGTCTGGCCACAGGCAGGACCCAGCAGCTCCTCCCAACACTGTCAGCTGGGTGCTGTGTCTGCTTGGCCATCAGAGACAACAAGCAGCAGTGAAAACCTGAAAGTGAAGCTTTATTTTCTATTTTTTTGCTGCTTTTAATTCCCGTTCTGCATCCTTGTCACTGCCTCTTGATAACTGGTGCTTCTGATATCCCAGAGATTAAACCCCCCTGGGGAAATCAGTGCACATTGCTGCCACATCCTCACTTGAAAATAAAACAAAGCTGGGAGAGCACAGGGTGGCAAGTGACTTGTCAGACCTGGACAGTGACCACCCTCAGCCCCAGGGTTCCAGTAAAGCATTTCTGACCCCTTCCCACATCCCAGCCAGGAGAACCTGGCACTCTCCTGTGTTCCTCAAGTTCTCCCTGCCCCACGGAGCGATGGGCACAGCCAGAGGGGGAGCATACTCATGTTGGGCAATGGTGAGAGGGGCCAAGTTGGGATCCGACTGGTGGAACTGCATCCGGGAGCAGATGTCCTTGAAATCCTGGTTCCTCCTCTCGTATCCCTCTATGTGAGCTGCCAGGTGTGAATTCACAATGCACAGGGTACTGTTATGGAATTTAAATCTTATGGCAACACCACCTTTGTTACCCTGAAAGATAAAAGACAAAGAATTGCTCAGGAGCTTTTACACAGAACAGAGGAGCCTCAGCCCAGGGTTGCCACCATTCCTACCATCTTCCCCATGAGCCCAGTGCCCACAGTCTCAGCTTCCACTTCAGAGATGTTCATCACCAGGTCCTCTCTTACGTAAAACAGGAGCATGATTCCCACCAGCCTCACGTGTTTCACCTGGAAAACAGACCCTGTTCCAGGAAATACTACAAGGGGAGAGGTTTGAAGAGAGAAGTCCCATCGCCCCCTGGCCAGAACATGAGCCACAAAAATACAGATTAAAAAAAAAAAAAAAAAAAAAGAAATCCAGGCTCATCAGAAGGACCAGCTGGGCACTCACAGCACAGCACCCAGAGGAGCCAGGGACCAAACACCACAGGGAACAAAGCTGAAGCCCAAAACAAAACCTACAGCCCAGGCACAGCCCACGGGAGGAATTTCCCTTCACTAACAGTGACAAGAGAGGAGCAAGACCAAAACAGCAGCAGTGTTCCAACCAAGATACCTTCAAACTCATCCCACCATGGATTGTGTAGATGAAGAGACTAAGAGGATTCCTATTCTCCTCCCCCAAGACAGCAGCAATTTCCTTGCTCTGGTCTCCTGTCCTGTCCCTGCACAGCAACTCCCCCTCCATCACTTCAGAGCAAAAAGCCCACGAACCCCTGGAGGAGACAGCGGTGGAGAAGAAGAGAAAGCAGAGGGAAAGAGGCCCAGGTGGGAAGTGATTCCACGTTTACCTTTTCATATTTGGCATCTGGGTGAAGACTGTCAGTGACAGCTTTTAACCATTCCTCTTCCCGTGGTGTTCCATGGAAAAAGAAAGCTTCTTTACTCAGATCGACCTCTTGGAAACTGTGTCAGAGGAAGGAACCCAGAGATGCATGCACTTGTTGGTAACTCCATCCCTTTCCTCTGGGAAAGAACTACATCAACTTGTACTCAATTTATCATAGAATCATAGAATCCTAGGGGTTGGAAGGGACCTTGAAAGATCATCTAGTCCAACCCCCCCTGCCAGAGCAGGGCCCCCTAGAGTACATCCCCTAGGAACGTGTCCAGGTGGGTTTTGAATGTCTCCAGTGAAGGAGACTCCACAACCCCCCTGGGCAGCCTGTTCCAGGGCTCCGTCACCCTTACAGTAAAAAAATTCTTTCTGATATTCAACTTGAACCTCCTATGCTCCAATTTACACCCATTACCCCTTGTCCTATCACTGGTCACCACTGAGAAAAGCCTAACTCCATCTCCCTGACACTCACCCCTTACATATTTGAAAACATTGATGAGGTCACCCCTCAGTCTCCTTTTCTCCAAACTAAAGAGACCCAGCTCCCTCAGCCTTTCCTCATAAGGGAGATGTTCCACTCCCTTAATCATCTCAGTAGCTCTGTGCTGGACTCTTTCAAGCACTTCCCTGTCCTTCTTGAACTGAGGGGCCCAGAACTGGACACAATACTCCAGGTGTGGCCTCACCAATGCAGAATAGAGGGGGAGGAGAACCTCTCTTGACCTACTAACCACCCCCTTTCTAATGCACCCCAGGATGCCATTGGCCTTCTTGGCCACAAGGGCACATTGCTGGCTCATGGGCATCTTCTTGTCTACCAGGACCCCCAGGTCTCTTTCACCTCCACTGCTCTCCAGCAGCTCAGCCCCCAACCTATACTGGGACATCGTGTTGTTCTTCCCCAGATGCAAAACTCTACACTTCCCCTTGTTGAATTTCATCATGTTTCTCCCTGCCCAACTCTCCAGCCTGTCTAAGTCTCTCTGAATGGCAGCACAGCCTTCTGGTGTGTCAGCCACTCCTCCCAGCTCAGTGTCATCAGCAAACTTGCTGAGGGTACATTCTATACCCTCATCCAAGTCGTTGATGAAGATATTGAACAACACCGGTCCCAGTACCGACCCCTGAGGGACTCAGTTCTGCTGATTGGAGGCTCTGTAAAGCTAAGGAGCTGGACACCCCCTGCTGCAGTCACAGGAAAGCCCCAGGCCAGGAGGGGACACTCACCCCACACAGTAGATGTCTGGTGGCTCAGCATCACACCTCAGCCAAGGCTCAAGGCTCTCTTTGGGGGCCTGGCCATTCACGTTGTATGTCCCAGCAAAAAATCTGCAAAGAAATGAGCTAAATCCCAGAGCTGCAGAGGGCAGAGCTGATGGAAACACCACTGTTATTAACCCCTGTACTTCATATTGCACATAACCACTTCCCAGTAACAAGTTTCCAGGGGGGAATTTGGAAAATGTGACAAAGTGTAAACCCCTAAAATGATTTCATTTCAGTAGCATCTTCATAGACATGTTTTACAGGTCACACATTTTTACATATATATATATATATATATATAAAGACTAGAGCTATCCAGTAGCAGTTTGAAATGATAAATTCACAGAATAACATAGATAAAGTTTTGGTACTACTTATATTTCACTCAAGCTCTTGTGAACTTATTGAACACCTTTATGGAGAAGTAGTGAACAGAAGCAGTGAGAGGGAAAGCCAGAGGTGCACACACTTGATGTATTTTCAGACAGAGTCTGAAGCAAGCTCAGGAAAAAGTAATGTCAAAAAAGCCATTTTTTTTAACAAGAACCATGTGGCAAGCCTTGAAAAAGACATGAATGAAATTCTCAAACGAGGAACCAAAGCTGCTGAAAAGCCTGAATCATCCTTTTCTCATGAATTTCCTACTTACAGGGACATCAGATAAAATAACAAACATGAGTGATTTTGACAGCTTTATAATAAGTTCTTCTCAGGAGTGATCCTTACCTGAAGTTCTGGATTTCTGTGTAGGAATCCTCCATCTCTTTCAGACGAGCTGTTATTAAAGTATCTCTGACTCCAAAGTCTGGTTCTGACAAGAGTGAAGCCTTTCTTGAATCCATCACATCGGAGGATTGCACCATCTCAGCTGTCCCTTCAGGTTTCACTTTGCTTTCCCTGCAAATAAAAGCCAAACAGTGAAACCCAGGATATCCACACCCCCCAAACAGCTCATTTCTGCCCCCAGGGATCTGTTTCACATTTCGCTGTTTCACTCAAAATAATCAATGTTTGGGTGAGCAGACAAGACTGAAAGGAGCATTTCTCAGGATGGTTCAGATCTCTTGACAAAAACAGTTTAACTCAATGAGGTGTTTTGAAGCAACTGGGTTCAGGCTGTTGGTTCAGAGCAAGCCTCACTCCCACCTGGATGGTGACACAAAACCTCCACACATTTCATAGAATCATAGAATAGAATCCTAGAATGGGCTGGGTTGGAAGGGACCTCAGAGCTCATCAAGTCCAAGCCTTGCTCCACTCCCCCCGTGGTTCCCAGCCCATGGCACTGAGTGCCACATCCAGGCTCTTTTGAAATATCTCCAGGGATGGAGAATCCACCCCTTCCCTGGGCAGCCCATTCCAATGGCTGAGCACCCTCTCTGCAAAGAATCCTTTCCTAATATCCAACCTAAACCTCCCCTGGCAGAGCTTCAGCTCTGCCAGGGGAGGTTTAGGTTGGATATTAGGAAAAAATTCTTTAGTCTGTGCCCTCTTATCCTACTGATATCTGCCTGACCCCCCCCTGGCTCCAACCTCCTTTCAGGGAGTTGGAGAGAGTGATGAGGTCTCCCCTGAGCCTCCTCTTCTCCAGCCTCAACACCCCCAGCTCCCTCAGCCCTTCCTCACAGGACTTGTGCTGGATCCCTTCCCAGCCTCCTTGCTCTTCTCTGGACCTGCTCCAGCACCTCAAGCTCCTTCCTGAGCTGAGGGGCCCAGAACTGGACACAGGACTCAAGCTGTGGCCTCCCCAGGGCTGAGCACAGGGGCAGAATCCCTTCCCTGGACCTGCTGGCCACGCTGTTCCTGAGCCAGCCCAGGATGCCATTGGCCTTCTTGGCCACCTGGGCACACTGCTGCCTCCTCTTCAGCTTCCTGGCAATCCAGACTCCCAGCTCCCTCTCTGAGCCTCCTCTTCTCCAGCCTCAACACCCCCAGCTCCCTCAGCCTCTCCTCACAGGATCTGTGTTCCTGCTTACCAGATTTAGGAGATGCAAATCTCATCTCCTGCTGTCTCTGCTCAGCACAATTAAAATTTGCTTGCTTAAAAAAAAACCTTCTGGTGGAAAACTCCCCACTCTGCCTAGAAAAGAGGCAGCACAGAGCAGGTGGAGGTAGAGGGGGCTTCATTTAGGATCTCCTGGCTCTGCAAACTCCTTTTGCAACAGGAATAACATCAGGAGGTCCCACAAGGAAGGGGATGGTAAAAATGTTCAGATCAACAACGTGCACACCAGTGCCAAGGCCAGCACAGAGGGACAAATGCTGCAGGGTCTGAAAAGTCCTGGGAACTGGAAAATGAAAATGCAGCATTTGAAGAGTGCATCTCTGAGACAGGGTGGCCCCCAGCCAAAGGTCTCTGAATAAACAAGACCAGCAGGTCCTCTGCCACTGGGCTGCAAAAATATGTCCAAATAGGGGACTGAAAGGAAATTCCCACTGAAGTTTTGACAGCAAACTTGTGCTGAGCTTTTCTCCTAACTGGAATCTGCAGATTCTCTTCACAAAAAGAGGGACTGGAACCGACACAGCCACCAGGAGCTGGAATGAGGTGAGATGAGATAACAGCCACAAGATTGCACGAGCACTTGTGTGTGCACAGACCTCACGCTGACACCAGAAACCAACCACCCCACTCTGTTTCCAGCCCAAAAAACCAGGAAGCCCAGCTCTCTGCACTTCCTTTTGCCTCCTCTGGACACGAAAGCACCAACAGTTTGCTCACT